>NW_026453349.1:0-111211 GCF_025200985.1 Drosophila gunungcola
ACATATGAATTGCTGTTGTTTACTCTTATAAATGCAAAGTATCTGGTATATGTATTAAATGAATACAAAATAGAGAGGTGGTATGTATCTAGCAGTATTATCCGCTCAACGTTTAAGTTCGAAAATGATGTGTGGAACTATAGTAAAAAACATACTATTTTTCACAAACTGCTGTTTAAAGAATTTGACAGATAAATAAGTTATAAAATAAAATTAATAATTGAATCTAAGTTTTTAGATTTTCCGCACACTGTCTTAGAGAGGCAGCAAAAAGTAGATCCGAATTCGAGGAACCTTACATTAATTGCATCATTAATTGGTATTATTTTGCGAAAGCATGCGTACAACAGGCCCTCTTTTCACATTTGCTAGTCAGATCCAAGATCAAGGTCTTTGTAATACTCTTAATAGTTTTTTGACTGTTAAAAAAATGTTTTCCTACTGGAGCAAAAAGAGTATTCCAAGCAAAGTTGAAGAAAAAAGAAATGAAACATATGTGTCTATAAACGAAAGTATTTCACAAACAGAAGTAAAAATGGAAAAGGAAAAGATGGTACTATCGACTACAGATAGGCACGTCCTTGAATTTCATGATTTTCTAAGGCGTGTTCAGACGTTACAGATGTCCCATATTGAGGCTAACAAAAACCAAGATTTAATAGTTAATCGACCCAATATGTGCAGCTCGACAGCAGTTGAGGTCGGCGAGGAACCTGCTACCTCATCGGAAGCTGATAATATTGATATGGAATATCCTCACCTCACAAGTGAATGTGATTATATGCCAGTGGCTACTACCAATATTCGGGTAACAGTTGGTATTGACAAAGATTTAGAGATGATTCTTGAAATGGATCCGAGTATTGTTGATTTAGGTGATATTAGCATTGCCGAAACTGCAGAGCCGCGTATAGTGGGTTTACCTCCACTTTCGGGTGGGTAGGTATATTGACCTTTTTTTTATCATAGAACTATTTCTCACTTGTGTAAAATGGTTGAAGAAATTTGATCATTAAAAATTTGTTATTAACAGACCGACATTCAAAACTGCCACTCCTACTTCACGGACGCAACTGAAACTTCAGTTACAACGGGAACAACATCAGCAACAACAAATGATGATACAGCAACAGACACTAGATTCGCCGGACCCAAAAGTTCACCTGTTATTTGGCGGTGGTCAGGGATCCATGGAGTCTGAATTTATCGACAGCGGTAGTACCAGTGCTTGTGGAAGTGGATCATCTAGCTTAGAACAAATGTCGCAACTAGTGCAAATGGATAATTTAATTGATTCGTCAACTGCAGCTAAACTTAAAGTTCCTCTTCAAAGTATTGGCGTAGATGTGCCACCCCAAGTGCTGCAGGTAATTAATATTTTATAGTTTCAACAAAATATTGTACAAAAATAAATTACAGGTCAGTACAGTTCTTGAAAACCCGACCAGGTATCACGTTATTCAAAAGCAAAAAAATCAAGTGAGACAATATCTCAGCGAATCCCTAAAGCCATCTATATGGGGCTGTCATAACAGCGAAGTAAGTCCTTATAACCATTTGGCAGGATGCTATTAATATATATTTTTCAAACCACAGATGAAACTGGCAAATAACTCTGCGTCGACCGGTAACCTTCAGAGTTCATCCTTAGAGAAAGGTGTCAGCCTTCCGTTGGAGCGTACAAATAGTTTTGGGTGTGACACGGCTGTTACTGCCAAAAGACCAAATCATTCCGACGACTCGATGCCGATTTCCTTCTTTGGTGGCAATTTTCCAAGAAGTGATAACTTAAATTCCAACGATCCAAGTTTACTGGGACGTATTAACCATGTTTCTGCAGAATCAGCAAGTGCTCAAAAAAACATCCATTTGGGATTTGTTAAAGCTAATTCAAATCTTAGTTCTTCTACTACGCGTACATCTTCGGGAATGATTAACTCAATAAGGCTTTCTAGTACAGCAAGCTCTTCGCAGTCTACTTCAGCACCGATTTCGCCAAGTTTGAGTTCGGTTGCAACAAGTGCTTCGGAGGTCAGTATACACATTATGTTCACAACTGTTTTTAATTAAGTAGGGCCTTTTTATTGATAATACTGCAAAGTGCTCTTTACATGGTCCATTTTCGTTTATCGTTAGTCGTTACTTATGACATTAAGAATAGAACTTGACAAATGACATGAACTTAAAAAAGAAAATAAGCTAACTTCGGCAAAAATTAAATGTTCTTTAAGGCAATCAATTTAAATTTTTAAAGTGTGTGAGTAAAAGCAATGAAGCTGTGGCGGTTTTCCGCTGAATTTTTTGATTCTTTATACTTCGACTATAAATATATCATAACCTGCCATAGGAACAATCGAATAATTCAGTGAAAATTATCATGCCTCACTGTTTTTAAGAATATTTAATTTTTTCAAAATATTTCGGCAGTTTTAAGTTTGTTTAGTTAGGTTAGAGAAACAAGGAAATTATTAGATTTGCGTCAAATCCCTTTTACACAAATTCTGAAACAACGCTTTTTTCTTTTATATGAGAGCGCTAGAAAAAGTCGGTAAAAGTACTACACTTCGCTGTTGCCAATAGTGCGCTGCACATGTCCTCAACTACCATTTGGAATTAATGTTTTTAACGTTTTTTTATGATATAACTTTAAATTCTTAAAATTTTTTGGAATACGTTTTGCTTACTATCTATTTTATTAGCGGAAAAATTCACATACCAAATAAGCCAAAAATCAGTGATATTTCGAAAATGTTTAAAAAAAAACAGTGCAGTTGTTCCTATGACAAGATTTTTAAACATGATCAGTGTAAACATAAAAATATACGATTTGATACGATCTGCGCAAATAATTGGCTTAGAACGGTATGGTTAGTGTGACAGTTACGTTGCGGTCAAAATAATAGCACCGACAAATGATCAGACAGTTTTTTCAAAATTGTTTTATGTAATGTAATGTATGTATGTAATTAACCTTTTTTAATGAAATACAATTATTTTAGATTTTGTCTTTTGCTAAGACATAATACCGACATTTAACATAAAGGTTCATTACTACACCACATATGATTATTTTTGTTTAGTTTTGGTGTAGTTGAGATAGAGACATGTGAGTGTTAAACACGTTAAGATACAATTTTGCATTCCTTGTAGATTTGATTTACATTGAAGATAAAAATCTTTCTAAAAAATTAAGTTATTCAGCTAAATTTGTTTTTAAAGAGAAAAGTTTGGCTTGTAGCCTATTGAAGTTTGTTGAAATTCTGAATCTGATCTGCAGCAAGTGTTGTCAGCACACTCGATAGGGACTCTGCGAAGAATATTTAATTTTTGCAATAGCTGCAAGCCGAAGTTCATAGGCTTGCCGAAGTTGGCTTCCTTTCTTGTTTTTATTTATTTTTCCGATTGTTCCTCTGGGAGCTGCATGCTTATAGTCTTCCGATTCGGCTCGTTCCGACTAATAAAAAAAAACAGTTAAATGGCTCTACAAAATTAAACAACGGTGTCAAGGTAACACGTGGAAATTTAGCTTATATCAAGAGTTACATTGCAGGGAATAGGAATCACAAAATGTTATCTGACAAATAAAAGAAGAGTTTTTTATAACTGTTATTTTTAAGTGAACCAACGGTTCATTACATTCTAAAGCCTACTCTTCTGAAGAATTTGTAGTTGCTTTTTCTTATTTTGCCTGCTAGGAGAATCGTTTTGTTATGAAAAAGCAATACAAAACACTATTGACACTTATCAGAAAATATTTATTAACTCTGTTTTGATACATATAGTCTCGCAGGCTCGATTTTCAAAGTTTCATGCGTCATTAGTCGCTAATAATATTTCAAAATAATAACTACATTTTATTTCTATTTACAGCTACCATCATTCGACAGCGATGTAAGTATTTTGGAGGTCACTGAAAATAACATCAGACTTAAAATCAACAACTGTTTTGTTTTGTTAGATAGATTTTGACAAAATAATAATATGTTCTCTAAAACTTATATTACAACTGATATTATTTGGAATTACAATAAAAACAAGAAAGGAAGCAAACTTCGGCAAGCCTTGCAGCTATTTCAAAAATTTAATATTCTCGAAAGCATTAAAACTATGATTTATTTGCGTATATGTTTAAAAACCTTGAAGCCATGATGGTTTTCAGCTCAATTATTCGATCGTTCCTATGGCAGCTATACGATATCGTTTTTCGATTTGAACAAAAATAAATCGTATTTCTGAACTATCAAATTTTAATAAGTCAAAAAGAATTGTTTATTCCCATGGGAGCTTTATGATATAGTCGTCCGATTTTGATTTTGAACTATTTAACAATTACTATATGTTAAAGAACTTATAAAGAATTATACAAGAAAAAAAGCAAAGCCTATTAGTCTTCCTATAGTATTTGAGTCGGAACGAGCAGAATCGGACGACTATGTCGTATAGCTTTCAAGGGAACAATCAGAAAAAAAAAATATTCTTTTTCATACATTTTTTTATTATTCTTCGAAATTTAGTGATCGTTTATTAATTGGATTTACGGTTTAAGTTTGATCAAAATCGGACGAATATATCGAATAGCTCCCATGAGAACAACCGGAATATTAAAAAAACAAAAATTAAAAAAATTGTATCTTCTCTAATTTTAAATGTTTTATGTGATTCTTTTGGACATAGGAATGGTTTCTTAGTAACGATCAAATTGTTAAAGTGAAAATCAGCATGTCTTCACTGGTTTTTAATAGGTACTCATATTATTAATTAACTTGCAATAGCTGCAAATTTGCTTCCTCTCTTGTTTGTTGATTCAATTGGTTTTTGAATATAAAATATTAATCAAATGCATTGTAAATGCAAATACCAGAATCCGCGATGAAAAAGTATATTGATGCTGAAGTGACCGCATTTTTGTGAGCTCACTTAACCTACAATCCAACAAATAATTTATAATTAGACCTGTTTTAATATAATGGTATAGTTTCTGCGCATTTTAAAAAAAAGCATCTTAGCAATTAAAAGTCGAGTTTTCAGTCGTTATCGAAGTTAACGCAATAACGCAAAATGAACGCTTGCACTATGTAAACTTTGCGTTCGGCTATAGAACATTTGCGATTTCCAAGTTAAAGCTCACAAAATCTAAAAAAAAGCAATTCAATTCATCACGCTTCGTATTCTTGCAAATGATTAATGATTCGAAATTTAATCAATTTCATAAACCATGATGACATTTTTGGTTTGTTTTGCAAATAAAATAGGCTTTTCATATATACTTACTTTTTAAACGGAATTCTGGCCTATATTAGGGTTCGAACTTCAAACACCGAACACCGATCCAAACCAAACATTGAGTTGTCTGGCCTCACAGTCCTGTTTATGCCAATGTGTTTAAATGTATGATTCCTTTAAATATTATTTGTAAGTTTGTATTATTTATTTTTAGCCAGATGATCTTTTTGATGATATATTGCAAAATGATTCGTTTAACTTCGATACAAACTTTAACTCGGAGCTTTCAATTAAGCAGGAGCCTCAAAATTTGACTGACGCTGAAATAAATGCCCTAGCTAAAGACAGGCAAAAGAAGGATAACCATAATATGAGTAAGTTTTTAATATTCCAATTTTGTTTTTTAGTATTGAGTTACCGTTAAACATTGCTTTATTTGTAGTTGAGCGCAGGCGACGGTTTAATATTAATGACAGAATCAAAGAGCTTGGCACTCTTTTGCCAAAGGGTAGTGATGCCTTTTACGAAGTTGTTCGAGATATTCGTCCAAACAAAGGGACAATTTTAAAGTCTTCTGTTGACTACATAAAATGCTTGAAACATGAGGTGTCTCGCTTAAGACAAAATGAGTGTCGTCAACGTCAAATGGAGTTGCAAAATCGAAAACTCATGTCCCGAATAAGGGTAAAGTAAAAGCTCGACAAAAAAATTCTGTAACTTTACTATAATTTTTCAAGGAGTTGGAAATGCAAGCGAAGTCTCACGGAATATCTTTATCAGACTACCATTTAACATCAGTGTCGGCGCCGACTCAAGCTGACGCTTATCTTAAAAGTTCAAGTCTGTCGCCATCTGTTTCTCGAAGTCGTCGATCACTTTTTGACCTACCCGTTGAGAAAAAAGTAAGCTTTAAAATATATATAAATATTTTTTATACTAATTATGTATTTTATTTATAAAGATACAAGTTATAAACAGAAGTGATGTTAATATGGGAATGAATCAGATCGATGAACTCATGGAGGATTGCAAGCACCCAGTACAAGGCGGGGACCCGATGTTGTCTTCCCATAGTCACATGCATTCTGCACCACAATCACCTACCGCAAATCAATTGAATTGTGCAAGCTATGAACCAAAGAAAGTCTCGGAAGTTGATGCAGGCATATTTAGGGGAAAGTCTAACTTAGTAGCAGATGAATGTTGCAGCATCAATTGTAGTACTTCTTGTTATAGTCAGCATCAGCTGCCCACACTCGAAAGTCATCCAAATCATTGTCACCAACCCAGTATACGAGATATCCACAGTTTATCGGATTCAGTTCAAAGCTCTGAGTTTAGTAGGCTTGAACATTGCGATGGCAACCATGATCCACTACTGTCATCTTCTAGGTCACTTGGCGCAGTAGACGAAGATCATCATAGTTCTGTTGATATACCTGCTGTCATGATAAACGACTCACTTTCCTCATTGGTAGATGACACCCACAGTGAACCCATGATTCTTACTTCTGACACGTTAGATATTGACTTATAGGCAAACAAAATATTTAGGAACACTCTTAGTTTATATTTAAAATTCGTTGAGGTAGAAGGCTTTAACTTAAATTCTGATAGTTCAATCCAATCAAGTGTCTTAAAATTTAAAAAATGGAGGCCCTGAAAGGTCGTTAGCATGCAATTTTAGAACGAAAGCCTCAACAACCTATTCAAAACGGTATTTTACACAATTTATAAAATTTGATAGGTAAATATGTTTTTAAAAAATGTATAATTGTTACTTTACCTTAATTGTTATTTATAGTCGGTCTAACCGACAAAAACTATTATATATTTGTTACTTTAGTTGTAATAATAGGAAACTTGTGGACTGTGAGGAAAAAAAATAAATATAAAAATACTTAGTGTTGGCATACATTTTTTTCTAAAACATTTTGAAAAGTAAAAGGTATCTTACCTTATTGCCAAGAAGTGGCAATTTTATACTCTTGCAGAGGGTACTATAATTTCAGTCAGAAGTTTGCAAAGCAGTGAAGGTGACATTTCCGACCATATGATGTATATATATTCTTGATGAGCATCGAGAGTCAATCTATTGGTGTCCGTTTGCCCGTCTTAGTTGTAAAGCTATCTGCGTAAAACTTTCCCAAAAAATGTTTTACTGTTGCAAGTAATATAGAACGAGCGGGATCTGACGAAGTATGATATATGATGTAGCTCCCATAGGAACAATTGAAAAAAAACAACATTATTACTTATGGTAAGATATTTCAAAAATTATAGTTTTATTTTTATTATAATAAGACGAATATATCATATTGCTCTCATTGAAACTATCATACAAATAAAAACAAATAAATGAAACAAATTGGAACTTCGGTGTTGTTCAATTGCCATGCATTTCCTTTGATATATATTAAATGGTTTATTTTTGAATTACGGTTTTAATGTAATTAACGATATCATGTAGCTGTAATTGGAACGATCGAAAAATGCATCGGTAAATCAACATAACTTCACTGCTTTATAGGCATACAATTCGGAATAAAGTTGGCATGCAGAATTTTTAAAATTTTGCTTGCCGAAGCTTGCTTCCTTTCTTGTTTTTATAATATTTGCTAATTGCCAATTGGGCGGGAGTTAGTAAGTAGATTTTGTCCCGCTTTTAATACCCGTTACTGGAATAAAAAGGGTATATTGTATTAGTTTACAAGTATATAACAGGTAGAAGATAGCGACCATATAAGGTATATATATTCTTTATATTCAATAGCCGAGTCGATCTAGCCATGTCCGTCTGTCTGTCCATCTGTATTTTACAAAAAATAAGTTTATTTTTAATTTGCGTTATCATTTATCTCAGCTGTTGCTCCAAAATTCAGCTCTTCGAATCTTAAGCACTATAACAACCTATAAAAACTGAAAATGACAGTTATAGGGTATTTCCACAGAGATCTAACCACCTTCCATAATGGTCCATAATGTTTTACCGTTCAAAAAACTTAACAGTTAGTCTGCCGTTAAAATTTGACGGACTTTGACGGACTAAATTATGCGATGTTCCTGCGGTGCAGCCCTCTTTCTATCCCTGAAAAAACCGTTGGGATATTTGAAAAAAGCTAAACTCCTGTTTCCACAGAGCACATCCACCTTCCACCTTCCGATTTCAGCTGATCTTAACAGCTGTAGCTCATCGAAACATAAACAAAGATGGTTGACCTGTTGACTTTGCTCATCGTCACTACGTGGACGGCCGCCCACAGTGATAATTGTCGATTTTGTGGGCCAGTGCAAATCGCCAAAACGAGAGTGAGCCAACCCCAGAACGCCCAGCCGCTTTAAAGAGTTGTAGCGAAACAGTTGAAGCGAACCATTCACACAGAAACCCGCTGATGCCAAAACAGCTCATCGGCCTACCACATGTAAACACACCTTAAAGGAAGAAGAAGAGAACACAAAATTCAATGTTCCCGCCATTAAACTGGATATTAACGCTAAACTAAATACAATTTTAACATTCGCAAGTGGAAAGTTTTTATTCTGCTAATGATTTATCAACGATTCAGGCTGGATGTGATTTTTAGAAAAGGGGCGCACGCGAATTTTTCCCGGCTAGGGCTCGTCGGCTATTGGAGTGGTGATCTTGTCGCTTCCCTAATAGTGCCTTTTCACTGATTTTACGTGCTGCGACAAGAAATAGAATTGCGTGAGGAAATCTGGTTGTACACTCTAAAAAAAAGCCTCTCTCCACGCACGTTCCGAGATCTGCTGTGGCCTCTGATGTCATGAGGACCCATGTTGCCCTCCCTACCTATAATCATCTAATACCGCGTCGCTAAATTTTGGATGACCCCTTTAACATAAGCTCAATGGTGGAGGCAATTAAAAGGGAATGATTTAAAATATTGTAAAATGTATTCTTAAAAATATATATTTTGCTCGGTCATTTTTCGGTAGCTGTGGTGCGCAGAAGGAGTTGGACGAATCTTTCGCATCAGGTCACGAAAATCGCCATTGAAGGTTGCAGGATCCACGTTTACATCGAGATCTTCAAAAAATGCATTCGGCATGCGTATTGTTGTTCCATATAGCATGTTCGCAGCCGATGATTTAGGTCCTCTTTTAAACAGGTACGAAGTCCAAGCAGAACGATGGGTAGCAGTTCCGGCCAAGGGGTGCTTGAATTGCACATCATTGCAGTTGGACGAATCTTTCGCATCAGGTCACGAAAATCGCCATTGAAGGTTGCAGGATCCACGTTTACATCGAGATCTTCAAAAAATGCATTCGGCATGAGTATTGTTGTTCCATATAGCATGTTCGCAGCCGATGATTAAGGTCCTCTTTTAAACAGGTACGAAGTCCAAGCAGAACGATGGGTAGCAGTTCCGGCCAAGGGGTGCTTGAATGGCACATCATCGCAGTCTTAAATGACCTGTGCCATCTTTCGACCATTCCGTTGGTCTGCGGGTGATAATCAGTCGTGTGAATGTGTTCGCTGCCCATGAGGTGGGCCAGCTCCTTGAACAACGCTGATTTTAACTGAGTGCCTTGGTCAGTTGTTATTGTTTTAGGTGTTTTAAAACGAGCAACCCATTGTGACCAAAAAGCTTTAGCCACTGTATCAGCCGATATGTTTGTAAGAGGGACATCCTCCGGCCAGCGAGTAAATCGGTCTATCATGGTAAGGCATTACCGAATATTTTGATGGAACGGGAACTGTGATCTTTTCTGGAGTCAGATGATAATGCCTGCTTATCTTGGCACGTTGACAAGAAAGACAAGTTCTGCACCACTCAATGACTTTTTTCCTCATTGCCGGCCAAACAAATTTTTTGCTTAATTTGTTGCAGAGTGGATCTGCCGCTCGGGTGTGAGAGGCTGTGAAAGAGAGAGAATATTTTATTGCGTAGAGCAGTGGGTACATAAAGACGAACGTAATTTGTTGATATGTCACAGTAAAGTGCGACATTGAGCTCGGGAGCTCAGTATCGGCTGCCTGTGTTTCCTCGATTTGCTTTAGGCTGCCAGAGACTGGCATGGTAAAAGCACATAGCCTGGAAAATGTACCTCCTATTGAAGAAAAAAAAGCGCTGAAGCGGAATTCGTTCGCTGAAGGAAAAAAGCCGCTTGTTTGAATAGGCTATGTAGCGCATCGTGGGTTTTTGATGCCTCAAAAGACATAGTTTTGCTGGTTCAAGTACCCGCAGAGGTAGAAACTAGCCATCGCTCACTATAATTTTGGTCGAAAAAATAGCCATTTCGTCAGTTGTGACGGCGCCTTTTTGACCGATATCATCTTCTCGACTTGACAAATAAATTAGTTCAATAAACATAATCAAAAAAGAAAAGAGAAATTTTTTATTAAGAAAAAAAATGAGGGCCAAAAAATACGGATAACTTCTTTAGCCAACCTTTAACGATAAAAAAGATTTCTCCAACGGGGCTCATATCAGGTGTTAAATTTACACATGAATTGTAAATCATGAAGTACAAGTTTCTGTCTGATTAAGTCTTTGTTAACAGTTTTCTCTGACAAGTTAAATAAGTCCCAAAAAGGTGAAACTTTCCAAGAAATATGTATATTAGTTCTCGAAGTAATTGCTTTTTTTTGTACAAATTAGTGAATAAAAGATTATTTCAAAGACAAAAAGAATTCATCAATACAAATTTCCCTGCATACTTATCAAATTTGATAGATTTGGTTTTATTTGTAAAAAAAAAAAGGAACTGCAGCGAGGCATGAAACAATTGTTTCACGATTATTTTCGGTTATAATTTTCTGGGACGCTACTGAATATGTCCTTAATGAATAATGATGATCAATACCGATAATGCCTTATTAAAATTCGAATAGGTTCTATAAGGCTTTTTACAATATTTAAAACAATTTTACATACATGTACAAGTTTATTTATGGTCTAGTTTTCAGCATAGGACAATACGAATTCTTATGTTACAATTTAAGAAATATTTTTGAATTATTTTTTAGCCAACTCAGCTGAAAGCCAGTCAAGTCCTTCATATAGTCCGTGACCCTGGGTAGCACAAGTAGCTTGAATAAACCACTAAAAAATAAATTAAAATAAATACTTGAAATATACAAATTAGAATTCATTTATACATGGCGATTCCTTAATTGGTTAAGGTGCAATTTGTCTGTAAGCTCTGCAGCTGTCATTGCGTTTGGTAAGTCCTGTTTGTTAGCAAAAACCAAAAGCACAGCATCTCTGAGCTCGTCCTCCTGAAGCTAGGGCGAAAGAAAAATTGTATTGATGGACGAGCACATTAGAAAAAAAAATACCATGTTTTGAAGTTCTTTTTCAGCTTCATTGATACGATCACGATCGTTAGAATCCACAACAAAAATCAGACCTTGCGTATTTTGGAAATAGTGGCGCCACAACGGACGAATTTTATCTTGGCCACCAACGTCCCAAACAGTAAAACATATATTTTTATACTCCACAGTTTCGACGTTGAAACCGATAGTTGGGATGGTGGTTACAATTTCTCCCAACTTAAGTTTATACAGTATAGTCGTTTTTCCGGCGGCATCCAGTCCAACTGTGTATAACAATATTTTATTAATCTTCACGCTGTTTTCAAATATTATATGGTATAAGCGTGAGTTATAACCAATAAGCAAATATTTACATGACTGTTTATGTATAAAGCGTTATTATCTTATTTTGACAACCTACCCATTAAAATACGCATTTGTTTTTTTCCGAACAGACGTGTCAGAAGACTTGATATTGTTAATCCCATTTTTTTATAAAGTGCTATATTTTGTACGGTCCTTATCTTTGAGTAAATTGACGTGTAAACTAGTCATTCGTTTAATGAGGCCGAGTACTGGAAAAATCCACGAAATTTTTAAGGAAACGCAGTAAAAATAAAATACTGTCAAAAGTATATTTAGTAAATAAATGTTATGTGTGTCAAAGTAGCGTCAGTGATTTAGTGGCGATTTTGGAACGGAGCGAATTGCGTGTTTTTAATTAATTTCCACTTATGACACATTTCCACAGAGCCCATCCAAGCAAAACGATTGGACTTTTTGATTGATGGTGAACTGGTGTTCCCACAGAGCCACCATCCGTCAAAAGTAATAATTGCGTTATGTTTTTTCTCGCAGAGTTCTATCAACTAACTGTTGAACGGATGGTTTATCAGGTCCGTGGTGAAAATTTTAGTAATTGCGTATTTCCACAGAGATCCATCCACCTTCCACCATCTGTTGAAGGGATGGTCCAAAAGCAATTTATGCTAAGCTGATGTTTCTGCGGTGCAACCCTCTTTCCACGCAGTCCATCCATGAAAAAACCGTTGGGATTTTTGAAAAAAGTGAAACTCCTGATTCCACAGAGCACATCCACACTTCTATAACAGCTGATCTGAACGGCTGTGGCTCATCAAAACATATACAAAGATTGTTGAGCTGTAGACTTTGTTTATGTTTCGATGAGCCACAGCTGTTCAGATCAGATGCTATGGGATTTAAAATGTTTTTAATTATCTATCCTGCTTTTATTATATTAATTTCAAAAGGACAAGTAAACGGTTACCTGTGGCAACTCAGAGACCACGTCGGCGAGTTTCGGCTTACGCCAGAACCGTCAGGTAGATACTGGGCAGGCGTTCGGCAAGTCTGGCCGGGACAGAGTAAGGAACAGGAGGCTGCGGCTGCGAAAGGCATACCTTGGGAGCACAGTGCCTCTTCACCCTGATAGCCATCAAGCTAACGCACTATGGGGCCGACAACCACATTCGTTGGCCAAAAAAGGTTGAAATTTATCCTGATGTCCATGCAAGCGGTAAAATAAGTGGTCTTACACGCTTTCTTTATATCAAATCTAACTTTTAACTAGAGTTAAAAAGCGAGTCCACTTCTAAAACCTTTTGAAATTTGTGGAGTATTTAATTCTTGTTCAAATGTCCGCTGCTAGAATCGCCACTTATTGCCACTTTTTAAGATATTTAGTTTTTTAAGACACAACCTCTAGTTTTGCAACTTTGAGTTGTTTTTTATATGGAATGAAAAGAAGATGCTATTTTAACTTTCTTAACAACCGCAGCAGCTAATATAACCTTGACAAATAAGAAACGACTTTGGTAACGGCAAGCAGAAAATTTAGCTGCACGCCTACATCAATTATGGAGCAACTACAAAGGAAATTTGAAGTTGTTCCAAAAAGATGATGCAAATTGGTTTGAAACCGAAACAGTTATAGTACTTTTAAAAACCTTGACATCGGTGGGAGTCCAACATTTACCATTCTAGCAAGAGGAACTTGATCCCGGAGAAGATAAACTGAAAATTTATGCAAAAACATTTCACACTTGTGTGATAAGCAACTAACAACCATTTTAAACTCGATATTATTAAAATTTAGCGAGTTATTAATAATTTGGCCAACAAAAGTGGTCGTTGGCCCATAGTGCATTGTTCCAATGTTCCTGGATGTCGGAGTAAAATAAGCAGGACAGACGAGTGGTCAAATGAAAGATCCGAAAGACATTCGACGCTTATCAGATTTCTAGGAATATTTTTCGTAATCGTAAGTCTATTAAATCGGGAAGTTTCTTTGGGTCTACCGGCCAGTATGTTGGTCTGCAAGAAGAAACGCAGTCAAGCTTTTACTTGGCTTTTATAATTGCATTATAGAGCTGCTTTCCTTTTAAAGTCACGAGACGAGATCCCCAGTGTGTGTGCTCGGCAATGTAGTCCCCTGCTGCTATAAAGTAGTTGTTTATTTATAGATGTGGCCTTTAGGTAGTTTTAAGCAAATTTTTTATGATAGTGGTGCTTAATACGGCTTCTGACTTGAAATCCAGGTGGGACCTTGTGCTTTATTATCTGGATGAACCGTATCGACTGAAAGATAATTTTCCTAATGGCCACTGATCCTGATTTTTTTCTTAAAAAATAGGTCTTTATCAGCAGGGTCTATTTTCGAGGGTACATGAATTTGAATTTGTAAGTTGTTGTATTTCTTCCAAGCGCTGGCCACAAATGTTTTGAACATTTTGCTGCTGGTTTTAGGCCAACATAAAACAATCCCTCATAGGGTATTTCCATAGAGATCCATCCACCTTCCACCACCATCCGTCAAAGGGATGGTCCATAAGGTTTTGCGTTCCAAAAACTTCCCAGTTAGTCCGCCGTTAAATTTTGACCGACAAATTTGTGCTATAGTTAGCAGATGTTTCTGCGGTCCAGTCCCCTTTCAACGCAGTCCATCCCAGAAAAACCGTTGGAATTTTCAACAAATTTGAAACTCTGGTTTTCACAGAGCACATCCACCTTCCACCTGCCGATTTCAGCTGATCTTAACAGCTGTAAGAATTAAAAAAAACTTCTAAAATACTTTTTATATCTTTGTAAAAGTAAATGGAACAAATATAAAAATCTGAATTTTTCTTTAAATAATATTTTAATGATAATAATGTTATAATTTTAATTGTACCAATAACAATAAAAAATTGTTAAAAGATCTCAGTGGGCTGATTTCTATATTATAACATATAATATTCATATTTTTATCATAACCCAATAGTAAATACGCCCATATTAGGGACCAAGTTTGAGAAGTGGCAAAATACAAAATATTCTTGATGCGCCGAAATGAACTAAACGCACACATATGAGAATGCATGATCACGCATACATACAAAGACCAATTCAAGCGAATGGCAACCTTCTTTAAAATGCGCCTCTCTGCGACTTAACGACTGATTTCGTGCAATGAGTGCGCGAGCATAAAAATGAGAATGAGAGAAGCGCCGGGGCCTGCTACTGAGAGCACCGGGGGCCTGACGATAAAAAAATGTTTTGTCAAAAATCGTTGTATGAAATGACCAGTCTATATTTTGTATGGTTAGTGGTGAAACTTAGTAGAGCTTGATTGTGTTGTTAAATTAAAACTCATTTTAACAAATACTAATCTAATAATGTAAGGTTCCTGGAGTGCTGAGAATGTGTTTTACCAAAAAACATTAGGGTAATTCCAAATTTATGGACTACATATTTAGAAAATGGCGCTAAATATCGAACACTTGCGGAACCTGCGGGTGGTGGAGAATACATTTATAGAGTACTTTTACCTAGGAGCATTAAAATACAGTGCAAAATTTAACTGTGTTATTTCAGCATATAAGTACCAGATAGCAGGATATAGTCAATTAAAGGAATGGATCCGAAGTGGTATTACATTAGTCAATAATCTAACGTAAGATAGCCAGATATCCGCCTAGTTCTTCGAAAACCATCATATTTATTTAATTTACCGGTTTGTTTCTATGGCAGCTATAGGATATAGACGTTAAATAGCAAAGATTTGTTAGCATGGTAAGTACGGTTTAAAAAGTTAAATGTTACACCATCCAATTTAAACAGAACTAAAAATTAAATAAAATAAACATACCAGACCGATCACTTGACACCTATGGGATGTAGAGGTATAAAAAGACAATTTCATAAGTTTTAAGCTTCTAGCTTTTAAATTAATAGCCTGATTCCATTGCCGGATTAGTGGACTTTTTAAATGTGCCTGATTCCATTGGCGCATTAGCATTTAGCTAATGCTACTCCGACATGTGAGTGGCACGAGCAGCTGATCTGGGTTTGTTTACTTTTGCATTTTGGCAAATCCAAAAGAAATTAATTAAAATTAATGAACATGAGTGAGTTTACTAAACTCTGTAATGCTCAGCAGGACATCTATAATGCGACCAAGGCATTTGCCAACTTGGACGACAAGGAAGAGAAGCTGATTGCGTTGTTATGACGGGTTTGCAATGGAGGCCACCACAGTTTCCAAAAAGGGCTAGGATCCCCGTATATGTGGGAGTTATTTAATGCCAGAGATCCAGCAGTAATGCATTGTGGTACTGCCACGCTGCATTGCAGCGTGTGCTTTAGATTTCAGTCATTTTTATACAAAATAGATTTTATATTCAAAAGACATCAAAAATTGCGCCAACCTTGCATATAGAAAACAGCTGTTGTAGTGGTGGCACGAACAAAATATCGTTCAGCATCGGTATTTTCCGGTATTTTTTTTTTAAATGTTCGGGGCGAATGGTTTTTAATCGCATTTAAAAATCGCATTTATTTTAAATGCGGCATTTAGCCTTATGGGATTCCCGCTAAAGGCAAGAATATATCGTCGCAAACGTCTCCATCTTTGCGTTACAAACATCTGACCAAAATAAGAATGCCGTCCGCTAGAGTACAAAAATCCAGTATAAATATACAATCTTTTATCGGGGCTTTTATTTATATGAAATAAAGTTCGCAACATTAAACAAAATTTCCTAACATTTTCAATAAGCTTTACTCAAATAACGGGTATACGCTTTTTGTAATTAAAATGCAAATTTTTTAAGTTTATTTTGTGAGATCTCTTCTGTCCATGTGCGATTTCATGCCAATATTAGAGCAATGCAAATCAGTGCCAAGACGTATTTAGTTTATCACTTGTATGGCAGTGCGTTGTCAATTAATCAGATAACAACATGAAGTACTGCTTCTATTCTTTTACATGGCAAATTGCAAATTGTCAAATATTGGCTATATATCATCCGACTGTATTTTTAACTTATTCGAACGAACCGACAAATTTGATTTCCCAATAATGTCGTTTGATTTTTCCATTGCGTACGTACTAGATAAGTTAACCAAGGACTCTTGTGCAATGTCTATGGCCATTGAATCTAAATTAAACGCATAGCTAGTGTCTGTTGCTGGTACATTTGGTGTGATTGAGGCCGAGTATTCTCCCAAAACATCTAAGTTTGTGATTTGTTCCAACTGCGTCAATGAGTTGGCCGAGCTGTTTAAAGAGCCGGAAAATTTTAATAATCCTGAAAAATATTTAAAAGTTAACAGAGGTTCATTATTATATAAGTAAATGTATGTAATTTTACGGTTATTTTCATTATTATTCATATGCGGTAAATATGAAAGTGAAGACGGATAATATCTTGATGCCCCGACGTCCATTGTGCTAAGACCACTAATTCCGCCGGAGTCAGCAGAATGCGTTGTAGGCAAACGTGGTGACGCAACTGTGGTTTTGCTAAAACTTTCTACTAAAAGCTCAGTATTCATTAGGGGTGCTTTTGTTCCGCTTAATGATCCGTCTGGAGCATTGTGGCATTTAGTAAGTTTAAAGTCCGTTTCTGTAATATCTCCATGTTTAAGACGAAGATTGGAATGGCTGTTATCCCTTTTTATTGTTAAGGAGATAGATGTCGCAGAGGTTGACAATGACGTTACATCGGTCGCCAAGTTCTTGTTTTGCCCTGAAATCAAAGATGTGTACTAGAAACATGCACTGTAAACTCTATAACTACTTTACCTATTACTGGTGATTGGTTTCCACTAACACCAATAACTCCACCAGCGCCACTTGAGCTACTTGGCGGCCTAGGTAAGCGCCGTCGAAGCCATGGATGCTTCAAAGCCTCGGATGGCGTTAATCGTTTGTCTGCATCCCATTCCAAACAGCCACGTATAAAATTCAGGAAGAGAGGATCTTTGCATCCATCTAGCGCCTTGGATAAACTCTTTGAGCATGGTGGACCACGAGGTTTGCCTCGACGTGATTGTCCACCAATTAGGACCACCATTCCATCAGACATCGTTCGGACAGTGCAATACCGTGGATACCCCTTTGGGCTGAAAAAGGATTTCGACCTCTTCGAGCTGGCTAATATATTTTTATTTGGCATGCCCAAGACTTCAATAATGCAGGCCAACTGGTCGCTTTCATTTTCACCAGGGAACAACGCGTGTCCAGATAGCAGCTCTGCTAGAATACAACCCAAAGACCACATGTCGATGGCTCTTCCATATTTCGCCCCCAGAATTACTTCAGGAGCACGATAAAAACGCGACTGTATATAGGTGTATATTCGCTGATTCTCAAAGCAGGACGACCCGAAGTCAATAACCTTTAATTAAAAACAGAAAGATATACAATTGAATTTTGAAATTACTGTGATTATATATATGCGCCGTTTTTTTTCGATGTCACACGGAATGCCAACTTCGTAATGCCCCTCTATAGGAGCTTGTTACCCTATTGGCAAAAAAACTAGGAGAGCCAATTTTCCCAGGCCTCTTTTGTGGCCAACTTCCGACTACCAAGCTTGTTCGCCATTGACAGAGACGGTTTGATGACTCATGCCGAGCTCTTGCTGCTACTAAGCCGGTCTTCCTCGACCAATTCAGAGATTTTGTCGCAATTTTCGACGACTGTCGTTAAGTCCGAAATAGGAATAGCGTTTTTACTAAAAATTATTTTGAGGCATATTATTAATAATAATCATGTTTAGAAATTAAGTTGATCTGCCACAGGAACGATCTGATAAAATTTGATAATTTTGGATGTTTTAAAGAATACAACAGTTTTAATATAATATAATATAAACTATAAAAGCAAAAGTTTTGAGATTTGGTATACAGATTCTAGTAATTCTTACATCCTACAACAAAGCCACACCCACTCTAACGCGCACAAATCGTGAAAGTGTGTACTGTCACTCTGAGACATGTTAGACCGTAGCTATTGGACTCCTTGGAAGACACGAAAATCGCTTTAATTATTAAAGTTCGTCTTTATAAAATCCCCTATTTATTTACATAGTTCTTTTTTAATCCAGGAAGTATTCAGTTCTCAACCTTTCGGAGTTGGTTCATTTCAAAAGGTTTGTGAAATGCGGAAAAACAAAACCGCTCGGAGTTCTGTGGCACCCAACATTTTTTCCGCTGATTCGCAAACAACGCCCGAGTTCTGCTATTCCCTTGATTTACTTTGACACATGAATTTTTAAAAAATACTAAAATCTGTTTGCAAAACACATAGAAAATTATTGTGTATACATATATAGACTTACCTTGATGCCAGACCGACCCTGTTGTTTTAATAGCACATTTTCTGGTTTCATATCACAATGAATAATGTCATTTTTATAAAGTGCATCCAAACATTGAAGCAGTGAGTGCGCAAACTTTCGTACCAACTGCAAACTGAAACCCTTGAATCCATTTTTTTTTATTAACTCATATAGATTAATGCTGAGGAGCTCAAATGTAATGCAAGTATGATTGCGAAATGTAAAGTAGTCAAACATGTGTATTATGTTCATTGTATTATATTTATCGTGGCGACGCAAATGATGAAGAATGCGAATTTCTTCTTGTGCCTGACGGTGAAACCGCTTTTCGTTGCGCACTATTTTTAAGGCAACATGCTCGTGAGTCTTATGATCGTATGCTTTAATCACCTGTCCGAAGCTGCCTTTTCCGATTATCTTAAGCATTTCATAACGATATGCCACATGGTCATGAGGTATATGAATATATGCACCTTGCTCATTATCATAATCAGAATTATTTGGCCCATAGATTCCTGGGCGTTTCTTAGCATTGGCACCAATAAAATAAATCTGTGGATAGGTAACTATTTCCGTACGCTCGTAGGGAGTCAGCTTATGCATGTATAAAATCATAACTTGTTGCGGTGAAACGACGAGTACTTTTGGTTTCTCATGCAACTCACTTTTTTGTTGGCCTGACATTATTATTTGCTCATGGAATGAAAAAGTGTCGTTTTCCATTACTAAAGTTTCTTTCGACAAATCGAGCGATTCACATTTGGGTTCCGATTGTGATTTAGAGCTGCCGGAAACAGCACCTATATGTAACACGGGAACATCAATTTTCTTTGAAACTGCCTTTACATTAGGCAAAGATAAGGCTGAAATGTAAATAAGCAATAAGATCATTTTATTCCAAGTTTATGGCGCATAAGCAGTTACCTTGAATGGACCTCGATTCTTCACACCCATCGGATGTGGGTAAATTATTGACATCTCCACTGTAATTGGCATATTTATTTGATGACTGCTGTGGCAAATCTTCTTTAAGGTCATTAAGCATTCCCGATGATCCATAGCTACCGCTGAAATATTGCAATCCACTGCCCCGACAGGGGTGATGACTTGAATTATGAGAATTAGTTTGAAGTATGCCAGTCTGAGCGGAATTTGAGTTAATCATCTGAATTTTAAGCTGAGGTAGTGATATTGGGGATGAAGGTGTTTTTGAGACTTGTAAGTTTTCCGGAATCGTTTTTAAATTACTTTCAACAGTGTATGTGCTATCTTCGCTTAATGCGTGTGTTTCAGATAATTCGATATGATTATTTTTTTGCTGAGAACCAACCATAGTGCGGTGGCTATGGTTATTTTTGTTAATAAAGTTTAAAAATTGATAACTTATATGAAAAATATTTTATAGAAGTAATTATAATTATTATATGTTTGGTTTTTATATTCAAAATTACTTATTTTGGCTGGACTCAGACTAAACATATGTATTTTAAGGTCATTCCATAAGCTACCTTAAAGGAAATCTCTATTCCTTGCCTTTTAGTTCGTTTTAATCATTGACATAACTCTTAGTGCAATCTTCAGATATATTTTTGATTATTAGCCTTCAAATCTGGCACCGAATTTATTTTACATATAGTATGTATGCATATTTAAAACACCATTTTCCTGATATTTAATATCGAGTTCAAACGTAATCAAACATATATTTTTATAAGATTAATTTAACTTGGGGGAAAGATTAATATTTTTCCCTATGTAATAATGTTTCAGGCTATTCGGTATTTTTTTTTTTATATTTTTGGTTTTTTATGTGAAATATTACAATATTTTATTTTCTCCAAACCATTTCCCTTATAAATGTATCTTCAATGGCAAAGTTATTTCTCTGACGTTTTTAATGCAAAGACGCTACCTTTCACGTGTGTCATACAATGCATTTTATTAGGTTTCTTATTAGAAGTTTGTTTTCTCAAAAATATTCTTTTGCTTTCGTTGTTTTGATGAAGATATAAGAAGCGGCGATCCATACATGTTGTTTTTCTTTAACGCTAAAATAAACAAAGCTATCATGTACTAGTTGAACATTTAATTAAATTGTATTTTGTGTATATAACGCTCAGATTCAATTGGTTACTAAAACAATAACTGAATTTAATAAGTTTCTTAAATCCACTTCACTTTAAAAAACTAACTCATACTCTTACATATGTACGTATGTATCTATCCGTAATAAAAATATTTATAATAATAATACCTCAACGCAGTCACTTTTGGAATATTGTCAACACAGTATTTTCACGCATAAATGTATTTATTACATCCACCAATTATACACTGCTAAACACAAACTTTAAAAAGTTAAACACAAAAATAATTAAAAATTAAGCTAGACTTATTGAAATACATTGGATTGGATGCTTTTCTTTTACAATTTAACCAATTTACATCGTATAATTAAATTCGAATACACATTTTTTCAGAGCGAACAAAGAGATCAATAGTGTGGCCGTGTCATCACTGTTATTTTACACCACCCGGCTCACAACATTTTATAAGGAATTTTCCTATACCATCAAATACCCAACAAGGTTATGTACCGTCTTCACACAGCCGAAAAAAATAAAGCAGCGCTTATGGTATGGTTGTATGGTTGGTGGTACTATATAAAAGCCTGTTTCACACATTGTTAAACAGTTTCGCTAGCGGAAAAGCTAAATTCTTTCTAGTGTGACTGAACGCCAGCAGATATGTATCATCTATCAAGAAAAGGTAGCGTACTATTTTTACGGACTTGTTTTGCTGATCATGAAGGAAGAATGTGTGCATCATGGTCAATGATCATTCGCGTTAAGCAGAACTATCGTAAGAAATCCAGCAGTGATCAGTGATCATGTTGTTCTGGTGAATACTCCCGTTGTGGAACACAATACCATAACGTTTGGATACACTAGAGCTGGAAAACAATCAACCAAAGTACCGATATTATTGATGGCGTCTGTGCTGCGGGTCGATACATCGAGTGGAGCACCCAAGTCTGGTGGAAGTGCCCAAGCGCTACCCATGCATACCAGCATCCTCGACGGAATCTGAGAGGGCCTCCTTAAAGCTAAAGCATTTAAACATCTTATTAATTTAACAAAAATCGATGGCTGCTGGACTAGACTAATATTTTTTTTAACTATATGTTATGTTTCTTTACATACCAAAGAAAGGATCTCATTTTTTTTGGCTCAATTTATTTTTATTTTGTTAATAACAATCCTTAAGTTTCAAAGATCTTATTGTTTTGTTTTATTTATATTCATAGTAATATTAATTTCAATAAATTGAAATTGTAGTACAAAGAAAATTTAAAAAAAAATGCACTATCGAGGTTCTTACAGCTCTAGAATGTACCTACTAGTTGCTTTGGTCATTGGGTGGTGTATATATTGTATGACTCCTTTTTAGGGTAGATAAAAGCTTGAACATATTTTTTGATTTTTTTTTTGGTCTTCCGAAATTTATGTGCTAGACTTAAGATCATATTAATCTATTATGCCCTCTTTCTAAACAGTCCGTCCGTTGGAAACGGTTGGAATTTTCAACAAATGTGAAACTCCGATTTCCACAGGGCACATCCACCATTTACTTTCCGAAACAGCTCGTCAAAACGTAAGCAAAGTTAAGAAGTCAACCATCGATGCTTATGTTTTGATCAGCTACAGCTGTTAAGGTCAGCTGAATTCGGAAGGTTGATTTGCTTTGTGGAAACCGGAGTTTCACTTTTTTCAAAAATCCCAACGGCTTTTTAGGGATGGACTGCGTGGAAAGAGGGCTGCACCGCAGAAACATCGGCTAACTATTGCATTTACTAGTCCGTCAAAGACCGTCAAATTTTAACGGCGGACTAACTGGGAAGTTAAAACCTTATGGACCATCCCTTCAACGGATAATGGAAGGTGGATGGATCTCTGTTTCTGTACAGCATGTGCATAAATTTTCACGAATAATTTACGGTTAATTAACGGCAAATTATGGTTTATAAACTTAATGCACATATTCTACGATTTTCATATGTAAACTCTTCGCCGATACAAAGAACTTGCCCTTTCCACCTGTTCCAAAAGTAAAGATAACCCGTTTCTAGTAGTCATGTGCAATCGATAATTAATCATAAGGGGTTGTAAAGTTGCCGTTGCAGACTGAACTATTTTCAAGTGCAGTATTTATTTTGCATAACTATATCTACGCTTATACGCTAATAAAAAATATTTGAATAATAGTAAAGATTCATTATTCCGCTGACTTATATAACCTTATTGTAGCTACTTTTTGTTTAATACATTCCCTATTGCTATTTACAGTACAGCCACCCCTTGTGCTCTGTTTAGTTATCGTGAAATTTACACATACATAAGTCTGTAACGTGAGTACTTTGTGGATAACGGTTTACTGAAAACAAAATACTTGTGAGCTCGATTTGGTGCAAGAGGTACATATATAAATAAAATCTTTCAACCTCTTAAAAAAAATGTACGGGTTTTTCCACCTTTACCGGTAGGACTAAAACTAATATATTTATCATTATGTGTGTAAGGTTGTGTTGTAAAAATAAAATGTGAACGTGTATAAAGCTCTCTAATTTAAACTTTGTAAATACGATTTAATCTACTGTCAAAGTCCTAAAGTCCAAAACGAACGCTTTAATTAAAAAAGGGTGCCATATATAGCATCAAACATGTTTGTTACCTCTATTCATTTGTAAAGCAATATATATATTTAATTAGCTACCCTCTCTCCCTAAAGCTAAAGGTCCCAAAATATTTACGGAATGAAAGGCTTGGTTTAACCTGTCTACATAAAAAAGTCAGAAAATAGTTTTAAGGGGTTTAGCTCAAAAATGATTTTTAAATTTAGTTGTATACACCCACGAATAAATTAATAGGTACACTTATAACTTTTCTGTAGGAATCTATTTTATAGAACTTTACGTTTTTCAAAAAAGTTTTATTCTTGTATTTTTTTTGTTTTTAGCAATGAGAAGCCATCAATTACTAAAAAAAATGATAAGCTAGCTGAACACGCATTTCAGTTGATAAAAGGCAAGGCGCCCAAAACTTCTTAATATTTATAAAATAATTTTTTAGTTTGTTTATTTTGATAATTATTCTCATTATGCAAAGTAGCTTACGCCATAGTTATCAGAAAAGTCTGTAAAGTTTCAATGGGATTATGAAATCGGAATTTTTTTACGTCTACACATTTCGATTATTTCAACGTCATTACATTTTGTAGTTCTTTTTATAAATCTCCCAAAAAGTTGTAAAAGGGTTTTAAGACCTAGTCGACTTTATGGCTTTTTAAGAAACTTTGATTGGTTCTTTTGCTCGTTTTCTTGTTGAAATATTCCACGCAAGGGATTTTATCTTCAGCATATCCTCAGATTATAGTTTTTTCGTTATGTCGAAAGTCGAACCAAAAATTTTCAACGCAAAGAAGGAGACATTTCTAACCATATATAGTGTATCAAACAAAAACACCTCTTAACAAGGTAAAAAAAAGTCGTGACGATCGCACCATCAACATACAAAATACAAAAAATTAAAAACATTCGACTAAATAAATAAATTTTTAAATGTTCCCATTCGGGCCGCTTTACCCAGGTATTTAAACTTTTTGCCTACACAGGCATTTTATATCGCAGCGTACCGAATGGGTTATATTTTTGTCATATATTTTTCCTATTGATCCCATAAATTATTATGAATTATTTAACCATTTAAACAATATTTAAAAAAAATTTAAAAAAACGGTATAATCTGTTTTGTTATTTTCATGATCGGATCTATTAAAAATACAATTCGATTTAAGCCAAATTAAAAACGTAATTTTGAAATAATAAACCATGAAAACATCTTCAAGAACTAAACAAATTAAAAAAACAGCAAATTTATAATTATATGCTACCTGCAACAGCTTTTGGGAAAGATCCATGCAGATAGCTTTAAAACTGAAAGACTAGTTTGGGTAGATGACTATAGCAAAAAAGTTCCCATATGAACAATCGGAAAAATAAATTTAAAAAAAAATTATAACTTTTCTGTTTTTTGATTTTTTTAGTTCTTCGAGATGTAGTAATGGTTAAATATTTCAGAACTACGGTTTAAATTTCATGAAAATCGTACGAAAATATTATGTAGGTTCCTTGGGGAACAATCGGAATATTAAAAAAAAAATTAAAAAAATATGTAATTTCTATGTTTTAATTGTTTTATAAAATTCTTTTGGAAATAGTAATAATTAGATAGTTCAGATTTAAAATCATCAATGTTTTAAAACATATAGGCACATATATCGGAATTTAAGTCTTTTCATGAATATTTAATGTTTGCAATAACTGCAAGTGTATATAAACTTCGACTTGCCGAAGCTTGTTTTTTTTTCTTGTTTTTAATAAAATGGTTATCGTTAAATTTGTGATGCATACTTTTAGGAGAAAATACGTTTTCAGGCAGCGTTAGCAGCTGCTCAGAACTACTAACCATACAACATATAGACTGGTCATTTTATACAACGAATTTGCACACAAAAATTTGATTGCGGCAGACCCCCCGGGCTCTCTCTTTGTTTACAAATTCAAATCAGTGGTAGTATTAAAATGTTTTGCATATGTATATGTATGTATTCGAATTAATAGAAATCAGTCTACTGAGATGGGAACAGGGCATATCGCAGTCGTGTCACTTAAAACACCGACTGCTCTTAAGTGGTTGAGAAAACTTTACACTAAATCAGTGTTTTTGTTGTTTTGCGAGCGGAAGGTGCCTGCATACCCTACCGACGATTGCTTTTAGGGGGAGCGGGCTTTTAGGACACTTGTTTTAAATGTTATGTTTAGTGATCTTTGGTTGATTTATTTTTTAGTGATTCCCAGTGTAATTTTAATTGTCTTTAACAATTTTAATTGTCTTTAAACAATTCGTTGTAGTCCAAGACATTGGTAGAAATCAAATTATAAAATTATTATCATTAAAATATTATTTAAACCAAAAATGCGGATACCAATATCTTGGACTATAAACATTTTTTCAAAATTCGAATCATTTTCGGAGATACCGCCGACTTTGTGTGTTTGTTTCCTAAACTTTAAAGGCGTTTTTCTCGGAACTAATTTTTTTGAGGTGGTTGACGTGATAATTCAAGTTCTTTTCCTTTGAAATTTGATATATATATTATTTATAAAACTATTTATCGTGCCAGCCACGCCCTAAAAAATGTTAATTGAAAGATTTTTTTAAATAATTGAAAAAAAACTTTTTGTTAAAAAACTTTTTTTGTTTTCAAGTCGATGCCATTTTTTATTTTTACCCTTGCAGAGGGTATTATAATTTCAGTCAGAAGTTTGCAACGCAGTAAAGAAGACATTTCCGACCTTATAAAGTACATATATTCTTGACCAGCCTGGGAGAGTCGATCTAGCCATGTCCGTCTGTCCGTACGTTTCTACGCTAACTAGTCTATCAGTTTAAAAGCTGCATGATCTGCATGAAACTTTCCCAAAAGTTGTCGCTCTATTGCAGGTAGTACATAGCCGGATCGGACGACAATAGCATATAGCTCCCATAGGAACAATCGGAAAAAAAATTATAACGTTGTTTTTTTATTTTAATTCTTGGACATATAGTGATTGTTAAATATTTCAGAATTACGGCTTAAATTTCATCAGAATCGGACGACTTTATCACATAGCTCCCATGAAAACAATAGTAATAAAAACAATTTTTTTTAAATTAAACTTATCTATTTGTAATTTTTTTAAAACTTTTTTTTGACTTGTTAATAATTTGACAGTTTAGAATTAGGCTTTTAATTTTATTAAAATCATATAGCTGCCATAGGAACTATCGAACAAGTGAGCTGTAAATCATCATAGCTTCAATGTTTTTAAACATATACGCAAGTAAATCATATTTTTAATTTTTTTGTAATAGCTGCAAGGGTATATAAACTTCGGCTTGCCGAAGTTTGCTTACTTTCTTGTTATATATATTTTTTTAATGTGTTCACCCCGATAGCGACATCATTATTAATAAAGAATTTGTTTAAATTTTGAATTTTATGTCAACCAGGACGAACCGTTTATTTTAATTTATTTTAATTTATTTTTTCAATAAAAAACATATAAGAAAATTTATTTTAAAAATGGTATTCGTTTTTATTTTATTTTACTTGAAAATATGCCTAAAATTCAGGCTTCTAGGCCAGAATACCCGCTAATTCTAACTAATTCTTAGTTTATTTTGCACCTTAATTTTACAAATCTAACCACAATTCTTAAGGGCCGCCTTGGAAATCCAAAA
This sequence comes from Drosophila gunungcola, assembly GCF_025200985.1. Lineage (NCBI taxonomy): Eukaryota > Metazoa > Arthropoda > Insecta > Diptera > Drosophilidae > Drosophila > Drosophila gunungcola. The sequence continues at coordinate 27,474 of NW_026453349.1, forward strand.
TGGGTGCCCCTATGCGATTATTTTTTCAGAGGAAATATAAATCGTGAGGTATATCTTGTACATGGTTTAATTATGCATTCATCAAAGTTGCTTAGAGCATTTTTGTAGACTTTTTTATTGAAAATTTTAGTCAATATCGTAGTGTCGATATTGTCTCTCTTACATATATTGTTAATATTAATAATACTATAAGAAAAAACAATTAATTTTCTACCCAGGATTTTCTTTATGCAAAGTGGACCAAAAGTTGATTGGCTCTAATTATTTCCCAATGAAAATCTTAGATTCTGTTTTTTGATTGTGTTTATTTGAACCTTTAGAATTTTATTGGTCAAGGTCGCCCTTTTGGCCAAGATCATCTTCGACCTTATTGGCCAGCCTTGTATTAATTGCTCTTAAAAAGTATCCTACAATGGTCCTCAAATGATTTATCTGGTATGGTATCGTTTTTGACAGTATTTCGAGAAAAACGCGTTTGAAGTTTTTATACCTGCCAATGAGTATTTGCAGGAACATAATTCTTTATTGCCATCAATTTGCGATACCGTGCCCACAGACTTGCTCTTTCTGAGTTGATTGGACTTAAGACTATTGGGAAACATATGACCAAAAAAAAAGATATTTGGAAAATCTCAAGATGCCTTACCCCTTTATAAATGTTATTTACTAACTTGCAACATTTCATTTTTGTTTTGTCATTTGCAGAATTGAAAGTGAATTAATCCTGCTCGAGTTTATTTTGAACAATGATTGATCCTAGTTCAAGTGAGGAGGAAGGCGAAGATGACCCAATTGCCAATGTGCCATCAAAAGGACGTATTTCACAAGCGCCCAAGGGTGCAGGTGGCGTTTCTGTAATTGTTGGATCCTCAGGTTCCGGTGTAGGATCAAATATTCCTTCATCAACCTCTAATAATGATTTGGCCGGGAATCAGAGACAATCGAATATTAGCTCTGTCGGTAACCGAAGTGAGGCTGGAAACATTGGTGCGGCGACCGGATTGGGAGCATCCTCTGAGCAAACACACTGTACCCGAGTTGATGGAGGGAATCTTGAGGTCCCCAACAATGGCATTCCAAGGTGGGTAATAAAATATACAAACAAAACAAATACAGTACTAATTTCAACAAGATAATTCTTGATTACGAAGTCGCAGATGAACTATAAAATTGTGTATACGCTCTGAAAATTATTTTTTTTGTAGAAACATGTAATGTGTTATATCTTGCATATGCGGTGGAATTCACTTTTCTTCAAGTTACAGTGAAGTTATCCTATTTTGTATTAGCACTAAAAATATAAGCTAATTTGAAAACAAAAATAAATCAGTACCTAAATACCAAAAATAGCACAGTTCTATGATAAATAAAAATCTTTACCAAGGTAAGGTATACGGTAAAAGTATATAGGTAAACCCTAACACTAGTTATTACAGCTTATTTACAACTATATTTGATTCCTGACTTTTTGGGTTTGTTGAATTGGTTTTATACCCTTGCAGACGGTATTATAATTTCAGTCAGAAGTTTGCAACGCAGTGAAGGAGACATCTCCGACCCTATAAAGTATATATATTCTTGATCAGCATCACTAGGCGAGTCGATCTAGCCATGTCCGTCCGTTTCTACGGAAACTAGTCTTTCAGTTTTAAAGCTATCTGCATGAAACTTTCCCAAAAGTTGTCTTTCTATTGCAGGTAGTATATAAGTCGGAACGAGCTGGATCGGACGACTATAGCATATAGCTCCTATAGGAACAATTATAAAAATAAATAAAAAAAATTATAACTTTGGTGTTTTTAAATTTTTCTATTAGTTCTTCGACATATAGTAATGGTTAAATATTTCAGAATTACAGTTTAAATTTCATTAAAATCGGAAGACTATATCATATAGCTCCCATAGGAACAATTAGAAAAAAAATACAACAATAATTATAACTTTGCTGTTTTTAAATTTTTCTATTAGTTCTTCGACATATAGTAATGGTTAAATATTTCAGAATTACGGTTTAAATTTCATCAAAATCGGACGACTATATCATATAGCTCCCATAGAAATAATAAAATTATATAAAATAACTATCTAATAATTGAGCTGCAAATCATCACTGCTTCAATGTTTTTAGACATATACGCAAGTAAATCATAATTTTAATGTTTTCAAAAATATTTAATTCTTGCAATAGCTGTAAGGGTATATAAACTTCGGCTTGCCGAAGTTTGCTTCCATTCTTGTTTTTTTTGCATTTTGTGTTTAGCTTAAACTGTTTAATTAAAAAATACAACGTAGAGGGAACTTGTCGAGCACAGACTTATTTGTTTTGTATCTCTCTGACATTTTGCGACCTCTCGCTGTCTCCACTGACAACGAATATGATGTCAACAAGTTAAGAAGTAAACAAATCAATCGATCATTGGATAAGCACATGAGTGTCGTCAAGACACCCAACTGTCCTGATTGTTTGTCTCACTAGGGTGGGTATGATCGGCGCTGGTTAAGAAAAAACACCCGATACCCCAAAAAAGAAACGGCTTCAGACCTGTAAGTCGCTTGTAACTTGTGAGTGTGCGTTCTTTTTACTTTGCTTGCCGATGCTGATTGACACCGGCACCCCAATTTAAATGGGTGTGAGTGGAGTGTCAAAAAGGGACTCCCTTGCAGTTCTCGGGTATATATATTCATATTGTCGATCACAAAAATCCAAAAATAAAATTTCTCAGCCATTAAAACAAAATTGTTGTTGTTTTGCCTTGGTCTTATCAGTAACGAATTGGACCGCAAGGATGAAACGAAAAATGGTTTGTGTACAGCAAACTACGTCCAGCAAGCCGGCCCTCACATCTCCCTAAGCATTGTGCATTTACAAAATCAATTGTGCTCATTGTGAACACCCCAGTTTTAAAGAAAGTTTTATTTTAGCAATAGCTGCAAGTGTATATAAACTTCGACTGGTTGAAGTTTGCTTCCTTTTTTATTTAATTTTTTTTATATACTTTAATATATAGCAATAGTTTTTTTCAGAATTACGGACAATGTTATCATAAAGCTGCCATAGAAACGATCGAATAATTCAGCGAAAAATCATCAAAGCTTTTCTGTTTTGTTATACTGAACACACGGTTCTATACCGATTATTCGCTTTGTGTAAACGTATAAACCGTATATTATTAAGCTCTCACTGATCATGTGAAAAAAAACTGGGGAATTTATCCTCCGAAATAAACAATCGGGTAAAATTTGATAAAGTAAGTTGTTTTCGAAAAATTTTTTTTATATAAGGGCGTCAAAAAAGTCTTTTCGTTAGGCGTCGATGCAAGCGCGTAGTTCTATTTGGGTCATGCTCTAGCTTTTTGGAGAGAGGTTTTCACGCGCTTGTTTGGTTAAGTCGTTGGAGAGTTATAGCGTCGCAAACATGGAGCATAAGGGAAAATCCGGCATATATTACAGTACAACTTGACAAAGGCAAAAAGCATCTTAAGCATCCAATAAACTTTGTGCAGTTTAAAGACCTGTTACAGTTTCCATTTCCATCGCACAACAATGGTTTTAATGTTTTCGGTCTGGAGTAGAGGTTGTCGAAGATGCTCCACGCTCCGGAAGGGCAGTCCTCCAAAATGGCGACAAAATTTCTGAATTGGTCGAGGGAGACCGGCATACTAGCAGCATCGAGTAAGAGCTTGGCTGTTGGATCGCAACAAAATCGACCCGTTTCTGAAGCGGATGAAGCGGTCGAAGCGCGGTGAAGCGGCCCAGACGGTGGCCAAACCCGGATTGAAAACCAAAAAGGTTCTGCTGTGTGTTTGGTGGGATTGGCAGGGAATCATTTACTATGACCAAACGCTCAATTCGGACCTGTACTGCAAACAACTGGACCGCTTGAAGGCAGCACTTATGCTCAAGGCACACACATGGATGGGAGGTTCTTTTGCATCCACCGTATAGTCTGGGCCTCGTACCAAGAGAATACCACCTGTTTTTGTCCATGGCGAACGAGCTTTGTAGTTGGCCACAAAAATTGCAAATTAGGAACTCGTTGGGAATTGGTTAGGAACAAAACGGCGCATATCTGACAGTTACAAGGCCGGAAAAAAACGAATTTTTTAAACAAATTTCTGAGAAAACAATTAAACTTTTTTTTTTGCGAGCACTCTGAAACGCCTTTTAAAATTTGGGTTTAACTCGAAAATATTCACCGGCACGATATGACATTTTCAGTGTGTATTCTTCAATATATGTACACTAACAAAATATATTAATTTTAACTGTATATAACCCCTCAAATCGAATGATTTTAACCAATTTTATAATAAATGAAATTTCAATAAAAATACTTTTTTGACACCCTTATTTTTATGACCAAATTTCTGTAAGTGTAAATTATATATTATCGTTTTCGTCGATATACTATATTTTTGGCGAATTTTATCAAATTTTATCATATATACAAGTGCACTAAAAATGCACTTTTCTTACCTCTTTCTCCCTTTCCCTTCCCCCATTTCAGATAAGAAAAAAGCAGTTGAATAATAGTAATAATAGTTATATGCCAACTCAGTTAATTGAGCGCTAATTTTAAAATGACTGTTTAAAGGCAAAAGTTTTCTGCATTTTTTTTTGTAAAGTACAAAAAATTTACAAAACATAAAATATGTATTTCAACAATATCTATTAAAGTATTTTTGTTAAAGTTTTTATTTAAGATGATATTACCAACAATGAAAGGTTTTTAGTTTGTTTTTTTTCAAAAAATATTTTTTATTTAGGCGCTAACTCTGACATAATTATTCGTGATCAGAGCCCTAGATTCAGAGATTCTAAAAATTAATTTCATGTTTTTAAGGCTACTTTTTTTTTACAAAAAGTCCGAAGTCGATTTAATTTTTAAATACAATACATTTATTTAGATTTAGACAGGCCAAAGTTTTTTTTAAATATATTTAATAAATACATAATCACAAAAGCTAGGATGGACTAAAAATTTTATTTTCTTATCTAGTGGTGTTTCGCAAGAAACTTTAAATCAGAGTATCGGATCCTCGAGGGCAAACTCTCTACCACGACCATTATCACCATCACCATCTTTAACCAGCGAGAAGCCTGAAACTGGAGATCCGCATGTAAGTACAATAAAAAAAGTCTTAATTGTATTGTAAAGAAACTCATCTTTATGAATACGTTTTGAATAAAAACACTTGAAGAACTTGGTTGAGTATGTTTTTCTAGCGAAGAAAAAATTAACTGAATACTTGAGAATTGTATTCCCTTTCCCGAAAGCTGTCTTTCACAGATTGTTTACTTAATTATTTTCTATGTATTTATTTGTTGTTTATATTATGGTTGTTATAAAATAACTTAAAAACTAAGAGTACAATTACATCACATTACAAGAACAATAATTAGTTTAACATTCAGACACAAGCTTTACAGATAAATACATACATTTAATTGGTTTGTGGTATAAGTAAAGTAAAAAATGATTTTTGATTGAAGGCAGGTAATTAAAAGTGATGAGGTTCTTCCCGAAGAACCTCTAAGTAGAGCTGGGCTCCGTTTTGATTCACACCCTTCTAAACTGTTGTAAGTGCTTCCTTTTGTACCATCCTGCCTCATTTAGGAATCCTAGGAATGCAGCTATTTTCTGGTTTCCTATGTCCCTTAATGAATCCAACTGGTACTCCCCGAAGTACCGCGCCCTCATCTGGTTTAGTGATGGGCGACGGCAAAGAATGTGCTCAGGTGTCTCTTGTGTGTCCGTTTCTTTGCTGCTTCTGCAGCTCGTGTTATAGGGCAGTCTCATCTTCATGGCCGGTGATGACTGCAGTGATCCTGCTGATATCTCTTTTGATTTTAGTTTTCAGTTCTCGTGTCCTCCTGCTATCATAAATTACCCAACAAAGCTTCGATCTCCTGTGATCTTGCTTTCCGATCATTTTTTCTGGCTCAAATTTTAAAATTATCATGAATCCTTGACTGGATTGTGATCAGGGATACTGGTATAACTGTAGTATTCGTGTTATCAGCCGACCCCATTCTGGCCAGATCGTCAGCTTTCTCGTTTCTTGGTATGACTTTGTGTCATGGCTCCCATGTTATTTGTACATGGTTGCTTGTTGCAAGTGTATTAAGGAGGATGGTTTCCGATGCTGAAAAATAACAGATTTTTGCTATTTTTTCTCATTTCTGTGTGAATATAAAAATTCAAGTTTTTTACACGGTAAATGCCTTTATTTGAAGTGTATCTATGATTTTTTTTATTATTTTTTATTTTATGTATTTTATATATATTTATATATTTTATTTTTTATATTTTGTTATTTATTCCGTGGCGGGGGTCTCTTCAAGAAAATAGAGTCTTGCGTTCGTAAAGTAATACTTAAAAAAAAAATTAATTGATTTATTTAATATATTAGCTTATAGTGCGGATGAACGAAACTAAATTAAAAAATGTGCGATGAATTTTTGGGGAGGTTTTAAAGTGGGAGGTACTATTTTTAAATAAAAAATTAACCCATTATTGCCTGTAAAAAAATTAAAAAATTCGACTTGCAGTCGGCTACTAGCACCGAGTTAGTCCTTACGGCTGCGAGAGATTTAATAGTATCCGAGTATATCCTTACTTTGGTATTCCCAAGGGTCTGCTGTATGGAAAGCTTAGCTGCCTGGAAATCTGTCGCTGATTCCGGGAGGTGGAATTTCAGTTCTATACCCCAGCTTTCCTTCTTGGATCCGTCTGTGTAGAGTGACACCTCATCTCGTCCGGTCAATTTTTCTCTCTTCCAATCTTCTCTTGTTGGGAATGTCGTTGTGAACTCGTTTCCAAATCTTAACGTATGCTCAATCCGGCATTTGCAGGTTGTGACAATGACGCTGTTGTCGAGCTTGTTGTTGTAGTTGTTGTTATGAGGGCGGATCTCATCGTTGTAACACTGCTGGTCATTTCTTTCTGAGTAATTGGCGACTTTTTAATCACACCAAGGGGTGTTTTGAAAGATGAGAGGCGCGGGAGAGACTGATTTTTTGTACTCTTCGGTGCTTTTCGGAGAGTGGAAAGAGAAATACGCGGTTTGTCGATCGGTTGGGAACCTATGTACGTTCGGCTTTTAAAACCTCTGGGTTCGGCGAACCCAATTTGGTGCACTATTCAATCTTTATGTCGGGAATGACGAGGCGCACGGGGGCCGCTTTTATTTTCTTCCATGTTGCCACAATAAATTGATTTTTCACGTTGAAATCTCGGGTGGGGAGGAAATGTTGATTATTTTATAATTCAATTCATATTTAGAAAATTGCTGATAATTAGAAAATCTTGTAACTCCAATCTGAAAAAAATACTTACATTTTTATTGTTGCCGTGAGCGAGATTCGAACCAAGTATTTTCGCACGAGAGTTGAGCAGCGCAACACTACGCTATGCTGTAAATTAATGACTTTTTCATGAGCAGTCATGTTATGCAAATTGAAATGTGTGCCCCACTGTTCCATGCATGAAAAATTGTAAAATAATGAAATAACTATTTTCGTACGTTAATTATATTTATACAATTTCTTGGTATGTACGCACGTAAATTGAAAACCAACAACAAAATACATGAAAAAATACAATATTAAAGAAACAATTTTAGTAAGTATGTTTTACATATGAAATTTTTTTGTATGTAAATAACGTCCGAACTAATTTGTACTGCCTTAACCTATGATATTTTTGCTGTAGTGCAACTATTTGGCTAAGGATCCTCATACCCAAAACCATCGAAAGATTTTTTTTTAAATTTCAAAAAGAGAGCAATCACTTCAAATGACCTAAAAACTCTTTGTTTGGTTGTGCCTAAAAGTAGGCATACAATTTATGTGAAATGCCTTTCATGTACAATTTTACATGATTGACATAAAATTGAAGCAATCTAACATTAGGGTTGAGAAAGCTTTTTTCAAACACTACTGGCCGCTGCAGTTTCTAAATAACAAAATGTTGTCATTTTTATCACTTCAGAAGACCTAAAAGCTCTTTGTTTGGTGGTGCCCAAAAGTAGGCCTACAACACTCATGTACAATTTTACATGATTGACATAAAATTGAAGTAATTTAACATAAGGGTTGAGAATTAATTCGTCAGACATATTCTGCTACATATGCGGGAGGTTCACTGCAAAAAAGCTATGAAGAAAAATTTCGGGAGTAATTAAATTAAAGTATTTTAAATTCTTCAATTCCGAATTCCATAAGAATAATCTGGATAAGGCATGGTTTCCTGTATGTGCCTGTATGTGTTCCGTGCTGTTCCTATATAAGCGCGTCGAACAAAAACCGAGTGAGAGACATCGTCGCACGACAATTGTAATTTTTGCTTGTGCAAAGTCGATGGAAAAACAACAAAAATAGGCAAAATAAAAGCTATTCCAATGTTTCTTCTGTCTCAAAGCCATTTTATTTTACATGTAGAAATAGTTCGCAAAAGTTTAAAAGTGAAGAGGAAGAAAACGATCATGAGTTTTTCAACCAATTCGAACTAAAAAAAGTTTAAAACAAAAAAAACTTGTTTACCAAAGGAGCCACCGTTTCCTGCTACCATAATAGGGAAACAGTACTTTTCCCAGACCGAATCATTGGTTTTCTGCCACAATGAACCAGGACTTTTAGGGAGCTTAGGCGTTAAGAATTATGACCCAACGATTTGGAGGCTTTTCATAGATTCTTCGAAAAAAAGCTCGAAGGCGATTTTATTGGACAACAATTCCAAATATGCTTATATACCTGTTGGACACAAAAAGGAGTCTTACGACAACATAGCTTTTTTTATTAAAAACATTGAAACATTATGACTGGCTCATTTGCGGCGATTTGAAAATGTATCTTTGGTTTTGGGTCAAGAATCTGGATATACTAAATATGCATGCTTTTTATTCGAATGGGATAGCAGAAAAGAGAAGAACAGTGCCTGGCGCCCTAAATGTCATACGTCCTCCTCTTGTAGAGTCTTAAAAAATTGTACGGCCTCTCTGCTTATTAAACTTGGTTTAATAAAACAGTTTGTAAAAAGTTTAAATAAAGCAGAAGAATATTTTTTTTATCACAAATTTTCCAATTTAAGTGAGGCAAAAATTAAGGAGAAAAGAAGGAGATAATTAATGAATGACTCAAATTTTGAAAAAAGTTTGACAGGAAAAGAAAAAAAGTATGGAATGGTTTTAAAAACGTTGTTGAAGGATTTTTAGGAAACCAAAACCCGCTCAAGTCTAATTAAGGTAAAAATCATGATCATTTCAACGGACAGACGGACATGGCTAGATCGACTCTCCTAGGGATGCTGATCAAGAATATATATACTTCATAGGGTCAGAAATGTCTTCTTTACTGCGTCGCAAACTTTTTTTGCGTAGAATCGGACGGTAGTTTAATGGAATGGTGGCAAAGTAAGCTAAATAAATAACGATTGTTGTCAGCTGGCATTGCTGCAAAAAGGGATTATTTCTTTTTGGCTAGCAACATAATTACAGAAAAACACAGATTAGAGCCAGGATCAGTTATTCTTGTTTATTACTTATAGGATCGGAACTGTTGTGTTCCCTAATGTAGGTTGGTGGCGGCTTTGGAGCTTTATTGGCTGCAGAGGACTGGTTTGCTTCCTCAACTGATCACCTAGTGTGGCTAATCAGTTTCTAAAATTTTTTCGGCTTAATGTTGCAAAATTGCAACGTTAACACCCAAAGTTGTGATGTTACCAAAAATAAACACATTTTTGTGTTATCAAACACAATATCTAAGAATCATTTGCATTTAATAATATTTATATTGTAAATTTTTTGTCCTTTAATTTTTTTTAGGACAAACATGAACGTGAAGAAGAGGAACGCAAACGTCGAATCCAGCTATATGTGTTCATATCAAGATGTATTTCATACCCGTTTAATGCTAAACAACCCACGGATATGACAAAGCGGCAAACAAAAATTACCAAACAGCAATTAGAAATTATAGCTCAACGATTCCAAGTAAGATTACAGAAATGCATATTCCTTTAACATTTATAACTTTAGCTGTGCCAATGTTTCCTAAAACCGAAAACCGATTGACTGGAAAACAATTAAATACCGTAGACCATAGATCGCACGAAGCTGTTGACACTTTAAAAGTGGAACTTAAGCAACGAGGAGTGGATTTCTAATCCAAACATTTATAATATAAACAGCTAAAATTCATTTTCAGATAATTATGTCTTTTGTCTATTGTAATTTAACTCAAAAGTTTGAAACGCGGTAAAGGATAATCGATCTAGCCATGTCCGTCCGTTTGTCCGTCCGTCCGTTTCTATGCAAACTAGTCCCTCCGTTTTAAAGCTATCTTCATGAAACTTTCCCAAAAATTGTCTTTCAAATGCAGGTAGTATATAAGTCGGAACGAGCCGGATCGAACAAATCTACGGTTTGAATTTTATTAAAATCGGACGACTATATCTTAAAGCTCCCATGGGAACAACGGGAATTTTACAAAAAATACATCAAACAAAGGTGTAAATTCTCTAATTTTTAATTTTTATTAATATTCTTAGATATAGTAATGGTTTAATAACTTAGAATTACGCTTTTATTTTTGTTAAAATTTTATTCAAAAACGTTATCATATATAATACAATAATAAGTACATCCGTATACGTTTTTTTTCATGTCTCCAGAAACTTTTTTTAATAAAGTAAAGAAAAAATCAGATATACTATTAAATTGTTGACAAAAACGTTTTTCATTTCAATTATACAGTTTGTAATCAAATAAACCTGAAAAATATAAAAATGGGTTGGTCAAAATAATAAGTAAATCAATTCTACAAACCGAAAAACTCAATAGTAATAATTTATAATTAGTATCGAGTTTAGCCACCCTTTTTTTTGTAGAAAATTGGCCATTGGCATTCGCCGTTTTATATCTCCCCAAAGGTTTTCGATCGGATTTTAGTCCGGAGTCTGGCTTGGCCAACTAATAACGTTCACCTGGTTTTCTGCAATCAAGCTTTGACCAGATTTAAGGTGTGTTTTGGGTCGTTATCTTGTTGAAAGACCCATCCCAAGGGCATGTTTTCCTCAGCACATGGTAGCATAACATCGTATTATCCGACTTTTATATCTGAATCCAGTCATTGTATTAGTAATGAGATGAATAGCATCAACGCCATGCCAAGAAGAAAAGCCCCAAACCGTTATGTGTCCGCCTCCGTGCTTAACGGTTTTCTTTCTGTACCGTGCGTCAATTTTTTTGACTTTTGGGCGTCTTACATATTGTCTGCAGTCGTTACCAAAAAATATTTATCTTTGAATTGTCGCTACATAAAATATTATTCTAATTTTTAAAGGCTCTTTGGAATTCGAACTATTCGGGCTGTATGTCCTGAAGTCTACGACAAACCGTATAAGATTAAATTTCATTTTCCATTTGGGTGGCAATGGCCTTGGATGACATAAAGGGATCCTTTTTTGCAAGTCTGACGATTGTTGATTGTGAAGATTTCTTTTGGTTTTAATGCATTTTGAACAACTTTTATTTTATGTTTAAGTGGGTTTTAAGCTGCAAGGGTTTATAAACTTCGGCTTGCTGAAGTTCGTTTTCTTTCTTGTTTTTTTTATACCAGTTAAGGCACATATTTTAATTAACAACTGTGGACCGAGTATTAATTATCAAAAGAATTACAGCCAAGTAAGTCATCAAAACAGACAGTAGGTCAGCCTAACCATCAGCAGTTCACCGCAACAATACGATTAGTTGACACCACGATTTTATATATCGGGCAATAGCTTGTGCTACCAATGCATTTGTCTATGGTAAAATATAAAATCTATAATTGCAATTTCACTTTCCTCCTGCATTGTAAACCTAAGCACAGATCACATTGGAGATACTATCGAAATAAGTCCTTTTACAGATAAAAAAACACTCCCACCGGGTCAGAAACACAGAACAACGAACAAGGATGGCGGACGGCAAAGCAACTTCGCCGGAACTACGAAAAAGAAACTAATATATTTAAAGAAGACCTTGAAATATTGGTGCTTGGCACGAGCCAGAGCCTCAGATTACAAAATTTGATAGGAAATTGGCAGCCAAAAGATTATTTGCACTTGTACGGAGGACTACATCAGAAGTTTGGAAAGGCTACACCGAGTTCATTACAGAGTATGTAAAATTGGGACACATGACAATACAATACAGACAATACAGATCCCAAACGAGCCTTATTTCATCCTACATTATCAGACCATTAGTCATACTCTGGTCTCTCCGAAGCAACTAAGAGAACAACTTGATAAAATCAGAGACCATTTAGCACCAGACCAAATGCTTTCGGTCTCAACGGAAGATGCAATCGAACTGTACAAAATCATGCAAGCAGAAGGAACCACAACATACACCTATGTCATAGTCCGCGTGACATATTTATTGGTCTCAAAAAGTCTACAGTGTTATTCCGATCCCCACATGGAAGTCAGGAACATGGAACTCATTCATACTAAGGTCTAACATTATTGTGGTCAACGCGCACAGATATCAATTCATGGGATTCACTGAGAAAGAGTACCAACGATGCCAAACTGTTCCACTCATTAAACAGTTTTCAACGAAGAGTACCGGTGTAAATTCAAATATTCAACAAAAAATCGTCAACGCAATGTTGTGATATTATTGAAATAACTTCCGACGTGGTTTGTGTCAAATCTTTTCAACCCAACGGCTGGATTCTTAAAGAATATGTAATTTTTGCAATACCTGCAAGGGTTGATACATTTCGGCTTGACGAAGTTTGGTGGTAGCGAACGATTCGCATACCAAAATTGTCGAACTGGGCGCTTGTATCAGAGCCCTAATTCCAATATTATATAAAATATTAATTTTAAACCTCGTCAACCAAGGGCTGCCAATTTAACTGGTCTACAATGGTATGCGGCTGCTTGAGCATGGGCAACCTCGGTCGTTAGCCTTCACACTCCTGGTTTGCTTTAATATCGCTATAAAGAGAATAGGAACAATAACAAAAGCAAAAGACGTGTTGTAGGAGCTGGGAATATTACTGGTGAGCTTTAAGTCTGGTTTGCTTTAATATCGCTATAAGGAGAATAACAAAAACAAAAGACGTGTTGTAGGAGCTGGGAATATTACTGGTGAGCTTTAATATCGCTATAAAGAGAATAGGAACAATAACAAAAGCAAAAGACGTGTTGTAGGAGCTGGGAATATTACTGGTGAGCTTTAAGTCTTACTGAGCAATAAATATCTCGAAGACCCTTGCAAAATGTCATTAAGATCCGTTGAGTTGTTTGCGAGAAAACTTGACAACCGACTTTAAAAAAAACGATTTCGGGAAAAAGGCGTTTAAAGTTTCAAGTGAAAATAAAAGTGAAAGGCGAGCGCGCAACTTTCTAAGGCAAAACAATCAGAGAGTACAGAATTAAATAAAAAAATTAATTTTTTGAATAAGTAATAAAAATTTTTAATTTCAGGCTTTTCTTAAAGGTGAAACACAAATAATGGCTGATGAAGCATTTCAAAATGCCGTGCAGAGCTATCATGACGTGTTTCTTAAATCAGAGCGAGTTTTAAAAATGGTCCAATCTGGTGCATCCTCGCAACATGATTTTCGAGAAGTTTTTCGCAATAATATAGAAAAACGTGTCAGGTAAAATAAAAAACATCTTTTAAGGTGTTAATGAAGTTTAAACAAACACGTTCTTTCTTTTCAGATCTTTACCAGAGATCGACGGACTTAGTAAGGAAACCGTATTAACTTCATGGATGGCAAAATTCGATATAATATTAAAAGGAACTGGAGAAGAAGATTCGAAGCGACCATCTCGTATGCAACAATCACTAAATAGCGAGCTTATTCTATCCAAAGAGCAATTGTATGATATGTTTCAACAAATATTGTTAGTAAAAAAATTTGAGCATCAAATTTTGTATAACGCCTTGATGGTAAAGCCTTTTTTTATGCTGATCCTTAAATTTATATGGTAATAACTTGAATTTTAGTTGGACTCCGCCGATGAACAAGCTGCAGCCATAAGAAGGGAATTGGATGGAAGAATGCAACGCGTAGGAGAAATGGAAAAAAATCGAAAACTTATGCCAAAATTTGTACTCAAAGAAATGGAGTCTCTTTACGTTGAGGAACTTAAGTCGTCAATAAATCTTCTAATGGCAAATCTGGAATCCCTGCCAGTATCAAAAGGAAATATGGATAGTAAATATGGACTTCAAAAATTGAAACGTTATAATCACAGGTTAATTAACATAAATATTAATTATTAAATATTTAAATAATTTTGTTCTTTCCATTGCTTCTTGTATTGATTTACAGTACACCGTCATTTTTGTAAGTTACCATAAAGCAATATATTAAATAAGACATAATATAATCTTTAGAGCGAGAACTAAACTAGTTACAATATTCCTTAATTAATCTTTATTTCGATTACTATTGTGGGCAAAAAGGAAGGTGAAATTTCAATATAAACTTTTTATACCCTTGCAGAGGGTATTATAATTTCAGTCAGAATTTTGCAACGCAGTAAAGGAGACATTTCCGACCCTATAAAGTATATATGTTCTTGATCAACATTACTTGGAGAGTCCGTTTCTACGCAAACTAGTCAGTTTTAAAGCTATCTGTATGAAACTTTCCTAAAAGTTGTCTTTCTGCTGAATTTTTTTATGCTAGACAATTAATTTATTCGAATCGGAGAACGATATCAAATAGCTAGCATAGGAACGATCGAATAATATAGTTGAAAATCATTACAGCTTCTATGTTTATAAACCAGGTATAAAAACCGAGTTATATATTGGTTTCTGTTATGGTTACAACCAATACAACTATTTTGATTACGGTTTAAGTTTTGGAAACTACATTTCCGGGTATCGGTATTGTTCCGTTCAAAACAAATTAATATTTTTATCATTATAAATATATATTATATTATTGCAAACAATTAATGATACGAGCGAATAAGACTTTAAAGCTCGCAATTTTACAGAACCGGTACTAATGTTTCGGTATTGGAAACAATTATTCTGGCTGCTATGTATTTCGATTACGGTTCCGCTTAGGCAAAAACATGCCATATATCGGTTACGTTTTGATTAGGTTTTACCGGTTAATTATAACGGCTACGAAAATGGTTTGATACCCTGTTATAAACATAATCGAAATTTAGATGTTATAAAGATTCATTTATTTTAGCAATAGCTGAAAGGTTTCTAGTTTTTTGGTCATCTGTAGAACATCCTCAACGTTTTCGCAGCGAAATATCATTCTGCAAACAAAATTTAATGGCACTTCTCTGCTCAATTAAATCAGACGTTTTAACATTGCAGTCTTGGACGTGTGGTAAACACAAGCGTAAATATACTACTGATAATGACATTGACATGAAATTTGGTCCAGATGTAATTAACAGTTCTACCAACTCAAGAAAAAAATAACTAACACGAAATGTTAGGCCCGTTAAGTTTTGGTTTAACAAAAAACTTGACAACAGTCAAACAACCAATATGGAATCAAATCGACTGTTCTGGTTAAAGATTTTATTAAGTTTTTTTTTATAAACCAGTTATTAAGGGGCACATTGTTTACTGAGTGTGTTCCCTTCTCACATGTCTCACAATGTTCCGTTTTCCAAAAACTCGTTGCAAAATTCGAATTTCGGGTTTAGGAAAAACTTTTGTGGCTGTTTAAAAACCAAAATTGTATAATTTACAAAAAAATGTTTAACATGTATAATCGTTGTTCAAAGTTGAAAACATTTGAATTTAAATTTGAAGAAACGTGCTGAATAGGCCAATTCAAACTAATGTTTCTCAAAATGATGGTAAGCTAGAAAAAAGTCTTTTTTTTTCATGATTTTCAACTTAAAGTGGAGATAAAAAATGCCATATTTCGCCGAGCAAACGACTATACTAAAATTAATGGATGTATACAACAAATAAAAAAGAAAAACATTGAAACAATTGTGCGCATTTTGAAATTTTGATCGTTTTTCCTACTGACCCATACTGCCTAACTGACCTTACAAAGCCGGTCATTACGAAACTCTGAAGGGATTTTGCGTAATTACTTTTTTATTTTAAGCTCCAGCGCTAGTAAATCATTAACAACCACTTAATGAGAAATAAATATGTAATTTTTTTAAAATATATTGGCTTTATATTAATTAATATAGTTGCACAAAATACAAATACATGTTAATTTTTAAATAAAAATTTTCTCGGATATCGCTCCTTTAAAAAAAAAACCTATGCGTGGCTCATACTAACTGTACATATGTATGAATTTGAATCTGAGCATATGCTTCATATACAAAAACATATTGTAAAACTAAAAATAAATAATATATATATGTTACTGTTGGCATTTGACCAACTTTTAGAACTTTCTTTTCCAAGAACATTTGTATATATGTTAAATAAGGTACAATGATTTTATTTTTTTTTTTTAATTTCCTGAAAAAAGGAAATTGATACTGCGATCCCACGGGTCTTTGTCTAAGCTGGAGGGTGACTCCGAGGATGGTTCTACACAATTAACAAAGTTAGATGTTGTACTCACCTTCCAATTGGAAGTGATCGTTATGGAGGTTAAAGGACTTAAATCATTAGCTCCCAATCGCATTGTCTACTGCACAATGGAAGTCGAAAATGGCGAAAAACTACAAACGGATCAAGCGGAGGCATCAAAGCCAATGTAAGAGTCTATCACAAAAATTCTACAATTAACATACTTTTTTTTTGATAAGGTGGGACACACAAGGCGATTTTACAACAACACATCCATTGCCAGTTGTCAAGGTGAAACTTTACACAGAGAATCCGGGCATGCTGGCATTGGAGGATAAGGAACTAGGAAAAGTAACTCTTAAACCTACTCCGCTTTCATCAAAAGTAAGCTAAACGTTAACAAATTTATTTTATATTAAACATCCGACTATGTTTTAGTCACCGGAGTGGCATCGAATGATTATTGCAAAAAATCTTCCTGACCAGGATATACGTATTAAGATAGCTTGCCGACTTGATAAACCTTTAAATATGAAACATTGTGGGTACGTTCAATGATATTATATAAATTTACACTTTGAATTAACCATAAAAAATTTGTAGACATCTTTATGCGATCGGGAAATCAGTCTGGAAAAAGTGGAAAAGGCGCTATTTCGTCTTAGTTCAAGTATCACAATATACATTTGCTATGTGCAGTTATAAAGAGAAAAAATCAGAACCGTCTGAGATGATGCAGCTTGATGGATACACGGTAGATTACATTGAAGCAGCGAGCGGTACATATAACAAAGCACTTGTTAATTATGAACAAGATTTATTTTAGCACTAACATTTTCATTTAGCAAACTTAATGTTTGGGATCGATTTAAATGGAGGGCGCTATTTTTTTAACGCAGTTCGAGAGGGTGATAGCATTTCGTTTGCTTGCGATGATGAAAACGAATGCAGCCTATGGGTCATGGCTATGTACAGAGCTACCGGTCAGTCCCATAAACCAACACCCCCAATAACACAAGATAAAAATTCAGCAATGTCAAAAATACAAGGAGGTAAGTATTCTTGGTTTATATTGTTTATGTTTCTTTTTTTGGAATTGTAATGATATTTTGTTTGTTTTGATTTTTTTGAATCTTCTCCCTTAGGGGACTAACAACTAGGTTTAAAATCTTAAATCTTAAATTTATTTAGTGCCCAATAATAGGGCCACTTGGTTGATGTGTGGCCTCGTTGGATGACTGTGTTACGTATGTACCAGGTCGCTGCGGTTATAGTTCTTAGCACTTTTGACTGTGCTTTTTGAATAAACTCTAAATTGCTATTAGTGACATTGCTACATAGCTTGTCGGGACTTATGTTTTATTTGTTCGCACTTCTCATCTATGTGCTTCCTCCAAGTGAGACGCCTATCTAGGTGTACTCCGAGATATGTGATTTCATTTGTAGATGGTATCAATACTTTATTGAATGATAATTGTGGACAATTTTTTTTGTTAAGGGTAAAGGTATTGTGGTTGCATTTCTGCTCGTTCACTTTTATGCGTCAATCAGATATCCATTTTCCCAACTGGGGTAGATAAGAAACTAGTAATGATGATACCTTAAGTAGACATTTTGGGCGACATAAAATAGCTGTGTCATCGGCGAGCGTGGATGTCATCAGTCGCTGGTTCGTAGATATATCTGCCATATATTGGAGGTAAAGACTCCAAGGACGCTTCTTTGTGGTACGTCTGTCGCGACGATAATTTTTATACCCTTGCAGAGGGCATTATAATTTCAGTCAGAAGTTTGCAACGCAGTGAAGGAGTCATTTCCGACCCTATAAAGTATATACATTCTTGATCAGTAGGACTAGGAGAGTTGATCTAGCCATGTCCGTCTGTCCGTTCGTTTCTACGCAAACTAGTCTCTCAGTTTTAAAGCTATCTGCATGAAACTTTCCCAAAATATGTCGAAGAACTAAACAAAAAATTAAAAAACAGCAAAGTTATAATTTTTTTTCATTTATTTTTCCGATTGTTCCTATGGGAGCTATATGCTATAGTCGTCCGATCCGGCTCGTTCCGACTTATATACTACCTGCAATAGAAAGACAACTTTTGGGAAAGTTTCATGAAGATAGCTTTAAAACTGAGAGACTAGTTTGCATATAAACGGACGGACGGACAGACGGACATGGCTAGATCGACTCTACTAGTGATGCTGATCAAGAATATATATACTTTATAGGGTCGGAGAAGTCTCCTTCACTGCGTTGCAAACTTCTGACTGAAATTATAATACCGTCTGCAAGGGTATAAAAACTAATTGAGCTGCAAATCATCATAGCTATTGAAGCTTTTTCAACATATACGCAAGTAAATCATAATTTTAATGTTTTCAAAAGTATTTAATTCTTGTAATAGCTGCAAGGGTATATGAACTTCGGCCTGCCGAAGTTTGCTTTCTTTCTTGTTTAATATTAGTTTCTTGGTCCTGATTTTCTTCTTGCCTCAGTATTCTTGAAAGCTTGCGTGTGGCAGCTACTAGTTTTTCGTGTGTAGATGGTGACTGGTGACCCCAGTCTCGGCGGAGACAGCGCTTTTCCCTGACTAATTGCTCAATATAACTGTTGGTGTGATTTCTGGTACCTGATATTGAACTTTTGGTGGTGCGTTACTTGCAGCAGATACACGCAGTGTTTCCTGGTTTTTAACTGTGTCATCTATGCCCTTAGTGCTGTTGAAGATTGGATCTCGGTTGATGTGTGAAATGATGTACTTTATGTATTTTAGCCAGTTCGTTCTATTCGTTGTTTAGAACTATGAGTTTTTTGATAGCTGAAAGCGCTCAAAGAGGTGCATAAGTACAGGCGAGTGGTGGGATGATGAATAAGATAGACTTTCGGCATCTATTTCCGTGAATACTTTTCGTGATGGCAAAGTCACCGACACCTGATACCGCATGCAACTCAAGCCAAAATACCAACGGATATTTACAAAATCCTTATCTGGATAGGTTAGGTTAGGTTAGATGTGGCTGGGAGTGGATGAAGTTCCACCCCTAGTCCACACCCCCGTGCCCACCTGGAGAGTGTGCTGTTTCCATGAGTTTGCAGAGTATTTCTGGGTATTTACCTTAAATTAGACTTCCTACATTGTCCGCATATGCGACTATCTTGAAGCCCCTCTTTCTAGAAGTTGTAGTAGTAGGTTGACTACTATGACCCAGAGAAGAGGGGAAAGCAATCTTCCCTGAGGAGTTCCTCTGCTGACGAATCTTGTAGCGAGAGCCCATCTCATATTAGAGGTCACTCTGCTGGCGAGAATTGTGTATCATTCTCACCATGGTTGGTTCAAGCTTTAGGGATAAAGATGACTTCAACTTCGAGCCACTTTTTAGTTAAATGTTGCAAATGTTGCAAATGCTAACCACGGCATGATAATATGAAGGGTCTTTTGAAGTTGTGTTGGGAAAAGACCTTCTGTTTCTGGGGACTTAAAGGGCTCAAACGTGCATATAGCCCGAGCTGCCTCGGTGGTAGACTCTATGCTATTACAGAATCGGGCCCATTCTTTCCTTTTGGCCATTCTAATTTCTTTTTTATATATGCTAAATTTTGAGTAGTACTCTCACCAGCAGTTGTCAGTGCTAACATATTTGGCCTTGTTGAATGGTTGTCTACAGTCTTGCTTCTTTATTTCTTCCCGAGTGTTGGGAGTGAAAGGAGCGAGGGTCTCTAGGTTAGTGGCTAGGGTTTTTGTGTAGTAACCCAAGTTAGTTTTCCTAAGATTAGCTATAATCGTAGGGTTTGGACATACTATGTCTATGGTGAATTCTGAGTAACGGTGGTCGGAGAAAAAGTAGTCTTCCCAACCCTCCAGTCACCGATTTGGTCAATCACGGTCTCGGAGGATAGGGTTATATCCAAAACTTACTTATAGTCTTAGTGATGAAGGTTGGGTCATTATATTTATTGCAGATATATAAGTTTTATTAAAAGAGGTAATCAAAAAAATACTCACCCCTTTCTTTTGTGCTTGTACTTCCCTATTGTGTGTGGAGTGCGTTTGCGTCCTCTCCTAGGACGAGTTCTTTTTTGGAGGTAACATGGACTAGTTCTTGGTATGGGCCCACTGTGGACATGTTAGGTAAAAAGATGCGAAGGAATGTCGTGTGTGGTGGTCTAGCTCCAGTATGACACACGTTTGTGTTAATACTTCAAGAGTATTTAAGCTTTGCCTTAAAGAATCTTTTGGCTGTTTCTTGTAAATTAAAATTGAAGAATATTTGTTTTTCTTTTTTTCCAAAATAATGAATTTTTTTCCAAACATTCCCTTATTTATCAATCTCCTTTTTTTATTCCCGTTATTCATAGAGTAAAAAATAGAAAAGGTGTTACTGCGAGCACTGATTTAAATCCATGTTGGGTTTTTTGTAACCCTAACACTTGATCAATAATTTAAAACCTGGCTACGATTCTAAGATGAATGTTTTATTGGAATATCATCATAAAATCGAAATGTACTTGTTTTAAAGAATATTTAATTTTTGAAATAGCTGCAAAGGCTTCTTTTCTTGTTTTATATATTTTTATAGGTGCTAATATATATTTTCTAATTTCATTTTAGACGCAGACAAAGCACGGAAACATGGAATGGAAGATTTTATAAGCACTGATCCGTGTACTTTTGACCATGCTACGCTTTTCAAAACATTACAAAACCTCACACTAGAATATAGGCTTAATGATCCATACGCTTCTCTGGTGAGTTGATTAATTATAACTAATAACACAGATTAATTATGACTGAATAATAATATTTAACCTATTATTTGGTGTAGTCCTACCGACCACTATTTATTTTTTTTTTATATTTATACCCTTGCATTATATATATTATATTATTATAGTTTCAGTCAGAAGTTTGCAACGTAGTCAAGGAGACATTTCCGAGCCTATTAGGTATATACATTCTTGATCAGCATCACTAGCAGAGTTGATCTAGCCAAGTCTGTCAGTCCGCCCCTCTGTCCGTCCATCAGTCATTCCGTCTGCCCGTTTCTAGAACAAACTAGTCTCTCAGTTGTGTCTTCACCGCAATTTTCGAGGTAAACACGAAGATTTTTTTTTGTTTGGAGTTTTACACAGATTGACTTGAAATTTGTACAGAATATTCTCAGCATATTAGACATAATAATAATTATTGAACGTTAATGCACTATAAACAGTACAAACAAGTGGTTCAACGAAATCATGTAACGAAAATTTGATAATATAGATTATTATAATTATTACAAAGAACACGAAAGGGTTCATGCCGGCCAAAATTTGAGGTACATATTGGCAAGTTAAGAGGATGGCAGTTGCGGGTTGGTCTAAAAGGCAATATTACCTTTGACAAGATTGTGTATAAAAATAGTTCCAACCATGATTCTACGATTTACAAGAGTAGATAAATTAAGCAACACTAATCTTGTAGAGAAAGGCAACCTTACGTTTTGATCCCAGTTTAAACCACGAAGGCGAAAAGAAGAAATTTGTTTTGTTTCGACTTCATCCGATCAATGTGTACTTGATATTAGGGACTCCAAACGGGAGCGCAATATTCCAAATAAGGCCGGACAAAGGAAGTAAATAATAATTTAGTTGTATAATGATCGTCAAATTCTTTTGACCATCGCTTCATAAATCCAAGAACACTCATTGCCTTGTTAACAGTAAGCTTTACATGACAGTCGAAATTTAATTTTGGGTCAAGAAGAACTCCTAAATTGTTGACCGAATATATTCGGTCCAGTGGCGTATTATGAATGAATAGCTTATAAATGAAGGCGAACTCTTATAAAATGTCATTAGACTACATTTAAGGCAATTCAGAATTAAGAGGTTAGATTGTCACCATCTCTGAAATCAATCAATATCAGACTGTAAACCCGGGTTCCGGGTTGCAAATTTGATAGGAGTTAAAAAGTTTTTTTTTAGAAATAGTAATAGTATGACAGTTTACAAATACAATTTAAAGTTAATTCAAATCGGAAAACGATATCATATAGCTGTCATAGGAACGATAAAATACTGATCTAAAAAGTATCATAGCTTCAATGTTTTGAAACATTATCATAAACGATAAAACAACTGAGCTGAAAATCTTCATAGCTTCAATGTTTAAAAACATATGCGCATATAAATCGAAATTTGAATGTTTTAAAGAGTATTTAATTTTTGCAATTGCTGCAAGGGTATATAAACTTCGACTTTCCGAAGTTTGTTTCCTTTCTTGTTTAAGAACAAAAAATTCTTCGAGATGTAGTAATTGTTTATTATATATTTATTTATCAGAATTACTGATTAAATTTGATTAAAATCCAATAGCTTTTGCATTAGCTGCTAGGGTACATAAACTTTGGCTTGCCGAAGTTTTCTTCCTTTCTTGTAATTTTAAAACGTTGGACAAATACATCATATAGCTACCGTTATATCGTTCGAAATGTATACGAAGAAAAATTTAATTATATAATTTCTTGTTTAAAAGGCTATTTTTTATTAGTTTATCTGCAGCAGCTATGTCTTTTAAATGCATAAACATATAGCCTAACAAGTCTTGCAGAGTACTTAAAAACTTTCGAACAAGGGCGCAAAACAAGAATCGGAAAATTTCGTTCGTTACGTTGGCCTAAAGTATAGGTGCCAAGCGTATTTTTCTCGCCAACATTTTTACCAACGTAGCAACAAAAAAGACAAATAGGGCGTTCAGGACAACTGTGGATGTGGCCCGAGCCAAATACGATCAAACGAAAACTTTTGGTAGAAACCATCAGGGCACAAGCTAATCAAAATATTCGGTCACAAGCAATAGTGCATGACCAATGATGCTTACAAACGATCATGCATGTGGTTGAGAGCAACCAGAAACGATGATTGATACGCTATGATAATTTATATAATAAATTCATACACAAAAATTCGCCGTGCTAACTAACACCAAGTTGGCCAACAAAAAATGTAAATCTAGATATAGTTAAAAAAAAGTAACATAGTTTTTAAAACCAAATTAAAATTAAGAATATTTGTGTGCTATTTTCAGGGCTGGTTTAGTCCTGGACAAGTGTTCGTGTTGGACGAATATTGCGCCCGTTATGGGGTACGAGGATGTTACCGACATTTATGTTACCTCTCTGATTTGCTGGATCGTGCAGAAAAACAACACATGATAGACCCAACCCTAATACACTATTCTTTCGCGTTTTGCGCTAGTCATGTTCACGGAAATCGGTATCATTGATTTATAGTGCTAAGCCTAAGAAATTAATAACAATAAATATTTACAGGCCCGATGGAGTTGGTAGCATAACGCATGAGGAGAAAGAGAAATTTTCTGAAATCAAAGAACGACTTCGTCAGTTACTGGAGTTTCAAATAACTAATTTCAGATATTGCTTTCCGTTCGGTCGCCCCGAGGGTGCACTTAAAGCAACATTATCTTTACTGGAGAGAGTTCTAATGAAAGATATTGTTACCCCGGTTCCACCTGAAGAAGTTCGTCAAATGATTAAAAAAAGCTTAGAGACAGCAGCGCTTGTAAATTACACTCGTCTCTCTAATAAAGCTAAAATTGAAGGTAAGTAAAGATAAACATGCAATTTAATTCTAATTAAACAAGAAAGAAAGTAAACTTCGGCAATCCGAAGTTCATACACCCTTGCAGCTATTGCAAAAATTAAATATTCTTGTTAGCATTAAAACTTACTTGCGTATATGTTTAAAAAAAGTTATTTATAGTTCCTATGGCAGCTACATGATATCGTTTTCCGTTTTTAATCAAATTAAAAGCGTAATTCTGAAAAGTTCAAATTATTAATAAGTCAAAAAGAATTTTAAAATAAATTACAAAACAAAAAATTTTCCGTCCCCGACCAGCAAAACAATTTTGATGACCAGGTCGTTCTAGTTTTTCTTCCTAATGTAAATTGGTGGGGGCTTAGGTTTCGGTTGGGTCTCTTGACCCAGTTCTAGTCGAATTTCAGCTAGGAGGCCAAATCTGTTGTTGTTAGGGTTGTTACCAACCCCGGTGCTCTGCGGGCTAAGCTTACGCTTAATTTGGACACACATACTTTATAGGGTCTGTATGTCTCCTATACAGCATTGCAAACTTTTGACTGATTGATTATAATACCCTTAACTTAAAAATTTTGTATTGATCCGCAGAGGATTTGCGAGGAGAAGTTATTGTTCCGGCCCCAAAAAAACTGGAGGACCTAATACACTTAGCAGAACTTTGTGTTGACTTGCTCCAACAAAATGAGGAACACTATGGAGAAGTAAGTTGATACAAAAATTATAAAAATAATTCGTTTGCCTATATTTGTATAGATAAATATGTACATAAATGTATATAATGTTATAGTACATATGAAATTATTAGCAACCTATTATTTGTGGTAATGTTGTTCAATACCTTAAATCGATTTTTTAAATTTTGAACTTACAAACTCAAAGTGAGACTGTTTAATAAGTAATTTTATCGTTATTTTTATTTTTTGTTTGTTTCTTACTACTTATTAAACTCTGTTTATATTTTGTTTTTTGTTTTTATATCGTTTGTTGATTGTATTAATAATGTATTTTATAAAATCTTACAAATGAATGATTTAAACTAAATGTATACATTATTATTGTATTTTAAATTTGTAAATGGCTGTATGTTTGATGTTAGTGGCTATAGGACACAAAATTTTTCACCTTTTTCTTATATCTGTAACATACTTTCAAGTGATGGTATTAAAAACATATACAAAATACACTTAAAACAAGAAAGAACGCTATAGTCGAGTTCCCCGACTGTTAGATACCCGTTTCTCAGCTGACAAATTTCAAACTAAACATTTCCCAACAAAAAAATCGGGGTTTAGGTGGCAGCATCTGTCCACCTGCTTTGTCAACTCAAGAAGGTAAGAGCGTGCAGCACCCCATCTCCCGCTAACAGTTCCTTCACTCTTTCTCTCTAAATCAGCGATCACCAAGGCCCTAACTAAAGAGCATAAAATAGCGGTGCCAGAGAACGTATTAACTCAATAACTTCTAAAATAACAGCCCAATTTGAAAAAACATTGTGTGTCTACCGATAGATGAGACCAAAGCACTCATATAACTAATTTCTACCTGACTGACATAAAAAACTTTCGCGATTTATAGGCGTTACAGTATGCGTGGCCTCGTTTTACCTGCATAATAACCTGCAAGAATAATAATAAAAAACTAGCAAGGATCTGCATGTAAAATCTCAAATCTCTAGCTTGTATAGTTTCATACGGACGGACATACAGACGGACACGCAAGATCGACTCGGCTATTGATCCTATTGATCAAGAATATATATATATGTATACAGTTTTTGGTATTGCTTCGTTCTACCGGGTACATACTTTTCAACAAAATATAATATTTTAAAATGAATATGCCCCAAAAACAGTCGGGTTTTAGGTGCCGCAATTGGGATTTCACATGCAGATTCTAGTTATGGGCACGCAGCGCAAGTTTATTACAAATCGCGAAAGTTAGTCCTGTCACTCTGTTTGTTTTATTAATATCTTTCGACTCAATCAAAAATTTTACAAATCGAACTCGAAAGTGGATTTAATAACATTTTCGGATTTTTCTTAAACATAATCGAATTTCCCTTATTTGCCACTGAATTTCCCTTTGGTCGTTTTTTTTTCCAAAACAAAATCAGCTTACTAACAACTGGCAAGGCGTTTGATTAGTATGAGTTTTGCAAACATGTTGGACCCAAATAAAAACTAATTTTTATAAAGTCAAATATGTTTGTTGCCGCCATGAGCTAAGTTTATATTTAACATGTAGTGAAAGCATTTTTTGTAAAACCAGTTTTTTTCGATTTATATAGGTTTAATTTTGTTATTAAGGCCATCGCAAGGAGCGACGCGATATTTCTATTGGCTAGCGAACAGGGAGAAAAATACAAAAGTTATTAAGCGTGCTCAGCAACGCGATTATAAATCATATTGATCCGGAGGCAGTATTTAAAAAAGTCTAGTTCCCTGCTATCTGGCTGTGATTATATTTTGTGGTTGTACATCTTATCAAAGATTATACAATGCATAAATGCGACATCCTATACAAAACAAGAAAGTAAGCAAATTTCGGCAAGCCGAAGCTTATATACCCTTGCAGCTATTGCAAAAATTAAATATTCTTGAAATCATTAAAATTATCATTTACTTGCGTATATGTTTAAGAACATTGAGGATATGATGATTTGCAGCTTAATTATTCGATAGTTCCTATGGCAACTATATGATCATTTTGCGATAAAAAACAAAAGCGTAGTTCTGAACTGTCAAATTATTAATAAGTCAAAAAGAATTTTCGAAAAAATTACAAAATAGAAAAGTTACGTTACAAAAAAATTTTTGTTTATATATTTGTATTGTTTGCATGGGAGCTATATGAAACCGTTATTCTAAAATATTGATCCACTACTATATGTCGAAGAAAAAACAGCAAAGTTATAATTTTTTTCATTTATTTTTCCGATTGCTCCTATGGGAGCTACATGCTGTAGTCGTCCGATCCGGCTATGTACTACCTGCAATAGAAAGACAGCTTTTGGGAAAGTTTCATGCACGGACGGACAGATGGACATGTCTAGAAACGTTTTGCATGTGCTTCCAACTTGTTCTTCAAATTACAGATTTTTCTATTTCGGCCGTTTCTTTTTCTTCTTTTTGTACCATTTTAAATTTAGAAAGGGCTTTCTTAAAGAAAACTAAAGGTTGTCCTCTAATTCATTTTAAAAATAACGAATTTTGTGTGCAAACTTATCTAACGTTTTGTATTTTAAAAACTTTAGGATACTTTTATATCAATTTACCATACCATATTTTATAAAAACATAATTTTTTTGCTGTTTAGTTTTATAATGTGCATAAACCCCAAACCAACTCAAAAACTTATAGGTAAATGCAAACTTTTAAACTAAAAAAAAATATTTTTCTAAATTTAAATTTTAAACGAAATGAATTTATAAAAACTAAAGGAATCAAAATTTTATTTTACTACATTAAAAATCAAAAAGCATTTACTTAGCCTTTAACTATTTAATTATATGCTTGGCAGACAAAGTATAAAATTATTTTTTCCTCACATTATGTTAAAAGATTAAATTACATTTTTAATCACTGAAAACAAAAAAAAAACTTTCCCCATTGTACAGCTGGACACCAATTAAAAAAATTTTGGTGTGAATTTTTCTCCCAAGAAATTGTAGATACTTTTTGATCTATAATTTTATTTTCTGCAATAAAGTGCGATTTCTAATAAGAAAATAATTTCAGAATCTGCTCCGCTTACTTGTTTTAAGAAAACATACGTTTCTAGGAAGCTAAGCCTAAACAATTTTTATACCCTTGCAGAGGGTATTATAATTTCAGTCAGAAGTTTGCAATGCAGTGAAGGAGATATTTCCGACCCTATAAAATATATATATTCTTGATCAACATCACTAGGAGAGTCGATCTAGCCATGTCCGTCTGTCCGTCCGTCGGATCGGACGACTATAGCATATAGCTTCCATAGGAATAATCGGTAAATTAATTTTAAAAAAATTATATCTTTGCTGTTTTTTAATTTTTGTTACGGCTTAAATTTTATTAAAATCGGACGACTATATCATATATCACCCATAGGAACAATCGGAAAAATAAATTAAAAAAAATTATAACTTTGCTGTTTTTCAATTTTTTTTTTAGTTCTTTGACAATGGTTAAATATTTCAGAATAACGGTTTAAATTTTATAAAAATAAAAATATATTAAAAATTTCGCTTTTAAATGTAACTTTTCCATTTTGTAATTTTTTTTTTAAATTTTTTGATTTATTAATAATTTGATAGTTCAAAATTACGCTTTTAATTTTATTGAGATTGGAAAAATCGCCGAGATACAGGCAATTGGATCGGGATCTTCAAAAAAAATCGCTGCGTCCTGGTTGACATGTTTTCAGCCCTTGTAGAGATCGGAAAAAAATCAAACAAATTCTTCAAATTCGAAATAAAAAAACGGCGTCGACTTGAAAACAAAAAATATATATTTTTTTAACAATTTTTTTTTACCTTTTCGAATATTTTTTAAATATTAATAATCAAACTTTTTCAAGTCCGAGGCAGACGCAATAGAGAGTAGTACAAAAAAATATATACCAAATTTCAAAGGAATCGGTTCAGTTGAACTCGAAGTATCAAAAAAAGTAGTAAAGTAAAGTTTAGGAAACATTTATAATGGCTCGGACGCCACGTCACAAAGTCGGCTGTATCTCCAAAAATAATCCGAATTTTGAAAAATTTGTTAAGGACCATATTTTTAGGGGTGCAGAAACCATTAATTTTTCAAATTTCTAGACCATTAGGAAAAGTTATCTACAAATAAAAAAAATTTCGAAAAGGAAAACTCGTATTCAATAATAACCATTGGTTTATCATAAAATACAATACATTTTTTTGAAATTTTCCCAGAAACTGTTTTATTAAAAATTATTAAAATGAGTTCAATGCTTTCAGCCTTAATACGTATTCTTACTTACTTTACTTATTCCGCAATAACATCCAAGGTTTCGTTTTAAAAACTAACGGTAACATTATAAGTAAAGATTTTTTTGTGAAAATGTGTTGTGAAATGTGATGAAAAAATAAACAGCTTTGGAGGTAGATGTGTGGCTCAAGAACACGACAGACGTTTTAACTGTGTATTATCCTAAAGACAGTAAGTTTAGTTGCATATAAAACAAGACAAGAAAAAAAACTTTGGCAAGCAATAGTTTATATACCCTTGCAGCTATTTCTATTTTTAACAATAGTAAAGCGTTGTCCGATTTAATTAAATCAAACCCGTAAATCTGAAATAACAAACACTTACTATACGTCGAAGTATGTCAATTGAAAAATCATCATTTTATTTTAATTTTTTTTATTTGTATAATTTGTTTAATGGACTTCCAAAATCTTCCGATTTTAATACATTTAAAACAGTTGTTTTAAAATATCTGACCACTATTATCAAAATTAAATCACAGCGAATTTATAATTTGTGTCCATATACTTTTTTTTGTTCCTAAGGTAGATATGTGATGTTGTCCGTCCTACTTACATACTAACTGCAACAGAAAGACAATTTCTGAGAAGGTTTTATGCAGATAGCTTTAATACTAATTGCCTAGTTTGCGTTAAAACTGACCAGTGTTTCAAGATTAGCCTTTTTCAGGGTTGATCTAGCATTTTTTAAATGATCTAGCATTTTTTTAAATATAGCCTATTCAGCCTATTCGTCAATACAACTATATAATAGTGAGGGTAAAAAAATCCGTTCTCGGCCCTTTTTAATTGGTATAGACTTCCCTAATGTGAATTGGGTAAAATATAAATTAAAGTTATTAATTAATTTACGCAATTAACTGTTTTAAGTTTTGGAATCATTAGTAATGCCATTTACAAACCTATAGTTTTTTTGTATGTTTTTCTTCTATTTGAATATAGCTGTTTTAGCATATTTATATCCAAAATCAAGCTTATGAGGGAGCTGACGGACATGGCTAGATCGACTCTCCTCGAAAATGACTGCTTCACTGAATCTATAATACCCTCTGCAAGGGTATAAAATTATTATTATTATTTTCTAAGTTTCTTCTAAACGAATAAAAACTAATAATTCCATTTTAATCGCAAATGAAGCCTTAAGGATATGCACATCACCTATTTTGTATACCCTTGCTACTCCTGGTAATGTAATGAACGTAGTGAAGAACACATTTCCGCCCCTATTTATTCTTTATCAGCATCGCCAGAAGAGTCGAGCTAGCCATGTTCGTCCGTTTCTACGCAAAGTAGTCTTATATGATTATAAAAATGTTATTTTTATAGCAGCAAGGGTATATCAACTTCGGCTTGTCGTCGTTTGCTATCTCTCTCGATTCACTTTTTTCACTCTGCTTTAAAGCTTTAGGCACAATGTTAGAGGAATACTTAAAACATGGCCAAAAATCGATTAATAATCTTAAACAGGGTTATATTCAATTGTTCAGCCCTAGCGTTTTATTTTTCTTTAGACAAGTATAGCAAAATTTCGGTCTTTTAAGAGGAAAAATTGAAAATTACCTTACTCGTTAATATAATTTAAAAGTGTTAAATTAAATATAATAATATAATAAATAAATAATGCTTTTCCATCTGCCCTTATTAGCAATCATAATTTCGAACTGATAACGCACCAATTAAGAACCCAGACTGAAAAATAGTTTATCTAAACAAATATATCAATATTTTAAACTATAATTTTTCTAATAGATACTTACTGTTTGGGAGTTGCAGAATAGTGCAAATGTGGCATTATATATCTGTATATGTTACTTATAAATGAATAAAGAATTTTATGTACTTACACCTATTTAACACACTATGCCCGATTTATTTAGCTGCGCAGACATGATAAAATGGATAAAAATAATAAGAGTAAGGAAGATGGTGATGTACCAGGAGACTACAATGAAAACGATGTTAATTTGACCGCCAATACTGGACTCATTGGTACATCTGATCTGGCTACTGCAGCATCAACTGATGGACCATCATTTCGTTACTGTATGCCGACTCATGCAGTTTATACCCCGCCAGTACCGACGGCATGTATCGTTGATTAGCATAAGCTTATTACATTTTGGATATGACAATTATATTGGGACTTAATATTGATTTTGCACCATACATAAATTTACTGAATTCAACACAGATTTGTGCGCGTCATTTTCTTACCAATTCACCTTACGGTGAGACTGCAGGCACAAAATATGCGCCACAATTTCAAAAACCCCGCACAGCCCCTATTATGTGTATATATTATATTTATTTAAGCATTAGTTGGTATCACTTAAATTTTAAGGTTTTAGATGAATTTCTAAATGAATCCTATGCAAGGAACACTTAGCGCAGGGTATGTTCCCAAAAAGCTTGTTATTAAAAAAGCATAATGATAAGTAACCATGCATAGCTTGATCAGCACCAAGATGAAAGTCGGTTTGGTATTTTCAATACAAATTATCTTAGTATCTCAGGCCTAAAGCTATTTTAATGAGGTCAGTTTCTTATGGTGCTCCAGGTGTTGTTGGTTGTAAAGTTAATTTTATTTGTACATCGCGAGGAATCTGGGGCAAAATCAGCATTCGCCTTTTGGGCAGGCGGACTTGTTTGTATCGAGTCGCCTGGTGTTGAAAGAAAAACAAAAAAACATTTGTGGGTAAAGGCAACCCATTTACAGAGTGTTATTGTTGATTCTTGAAAACAAACCTTCATTGTTCTTGCCTCTGTTCTCCCTCTGCCTCTTCCTAATATTATTTGCCAAAGGAAACATAGCTGATTCGATGCTAAAAATTACTTAAATTATCTTAACTTTTTAAAAAATGGTAGTTTTTTGTACTTTTGCTTTCCTCAAATCTTTGTGAAAGAGAGACACATCTTAAGCGATTATATTTGCTAGTTCAAGTGGCCTGCACTTACAGATTACACGTGCTAACAACTGCTCCCTTGACGATTACAAATTTATAAATGTATGAATTTGATTCTTTTTATACCTATAGGAGAATTGAGTTGGCCTCCGAATTGTTTCAAAGAGATGATGGGGGAGATTGTTCCTGAAACAGATGCTATTAATAAAGAACTGCCTCTTCGAACAAAGCGTTTGAGTACATATGTAATTATGTACTATTTCAATCAGATGTTAGCAACGCAGTAAGAAGACATTTCCGACCCCATAAAGTATATATATTCTTGATCAGCCCGACTAGGAGAGTCGATCTAGCCATGTCCGTCTATCCGTTAGTTTCTACGCAAACTAGTCTATCAGTTTTAAAGTTGCATGATCTGCTTGAAACTTTCCCAAAAGTTGTCTTTCCATTGCAGGTAGTACATAGCCGGATCGGACGACTTTTTCAGTTCTTCGAGATATAGTAATGGTTAAAAATTTCAGAATTTGGGGTTAAATTTTATCAAAATCGGACGACTATAACATAAAGCTCCATAACTTGCCGAAGTTTGCTTCTTTTCTTGTTTTTATTTATTTTGAATGTTTTGTTAATTTAGAATTACGGGTAAATATTTAAATTTAAGTTTAAATTTATTTATGACAATCGGGCGACGATTGGCAACAATTTTTATTTTTAAATTTTTTTTTAAATTCTTTTGGATATAGTATTGGTTTAATATTTAAAATTACGTTTTTAGTTTCGTTAAAATCGGAAAAATGTCTTATACTTGTATAGCTGCCGTAGAAAGGATCGAATAATTTACTGACTATTATCATAGCTTTAATGTTTTTAAGCAGCTACGCATATAATTTGAAATTTAGATTCTTAAAAGAATATTTAATATTGGCAAAAAAAAAAAAAACTATGAGTCCTTTCTAGTTTGCTATAATGGTTTAGTATTTAAAAATTAATTTTAAATTTATCAACGTTATCATATAGCTGTCATAGTAAATGTCGAACATTTCATCGGAAAATCTTCATAGCTTCACTGCTCTATAAGCACAGAAATCGGAACAAAGTTGTTAAAAGCGAAACAGCCACAGTAAAAATTAAAATAAATGTGACAGAAATCTGTTGATTTTACCATGTTTTCTAGACCTTGATGCAATACTTTAGCAAAAGTCCATATCTGCGTTTTTGCTTGTTTTTCTTCAGCATCAAAAAAAGTTATGAAGTTAGGTTGTGTGTAGGTGCAATTTCAGAAAAAAAGTTTGTATCGGCTAATAAAGTCTTTAATAGATAATTTGACAAATCAGTTGAATAAGTCAAAGTTTCACTCACCTGAACCCGGATGACAGCATGCTCAATTGTTTAGGGTCTAGTCTGAAGTGTGGGTACAGAAACAATTTCCCTACCCCCAAAATTAACTATTTACTCTAAGGACTGTTCAAGCAATTAAATGTTAATTTGAGCGACTAAAAAAAATACCGTGAGTCTTTTAGAGCCGAATTTTTAAAACAGGGTGATGGTTACGAATTCTATTTCGATAAATAGATGTTATATATTGATGACTTTGCACATGGCTGCCGGCAAAAGCTCGACAGATATGGGGCGGATTCTTTGTAAACCACTCTTCCTCCAACACAACATAAATTATCATTTTATAAATGAGAAAAAAATGATTGAATTTGATCGTAGCAGGCTGATTGCTTGTTTTGCTTGATGTTTATCCCCTTTCCAGATATGGTGTGCGTTTGTTTCAGCAAGACATGTTCCAAATTCTGATTATTCTGCAAGGCGCATTCACTTCTACTCTGACATGTGGAAGTATTTCGATAGGCGCCTGTACAAATTCGACTTCCAAAACTTTTATGACCTTTGCCTTTAGGTTTTAAAATGCAGAGTCAAATTAAAACTTTGGTTTTGCGTTACCAAGGGCACATATTTTGTTTGCCTTTTAAGAAATTAAAGAAAGACCGGTACACGCCGACCACAAATTAAGTAGATTCTAAAGGGATTTGGTTCGTGTCGGAAATTTTAAGCAATCTTTACGTGGAACCCTAAATTTTAAATAGGCAAACCGACAAACAGATATGAAAAGATCGATTAGAGTCTTTTATTTTTTAGATAACTCTTTTGCTTAATGGAAATATAATATAATAAAAATTTATCCAATGAAATACTTCACCATATTTTTATAGAAACGTAACTTAAAAACCAAATAACATCAAATTTAGCATGACAATTTTTGATTTTAACAAATAATTTATAAGTCTAGCAATATATCATTCGGTCTCAAAGATTTTGTACCCAAATCTGATTATAATTGGCTTCGCAAAAAGACGCCTAGTGCTAAAAATATATGTAGGATGAAGTAATTCCCTGTTCAAATTTCATGTAAATAATTTTCTTTTGTGTATAATTTTTTTAAAATATTATAAAGATAAACTATATTTTTTTTTGATAATAATCCCTGAAGGCAATTATATATTTTAACACGTCACACAAAGATGGTCCTTGTTTTGGTGTATGTTATGAAGAGGCGTTCCAAAGATCCCAATTATTCGGGTAATAGGTGCTCTCTTTCCAGGTAAGGTCATTTGTCAGTATTCTGGTGGCTTTAAAGATGGCACCCTATCACGGCCAATAATCCACAGGTCCGCCGGGTACGGTCTGCAGAGACATAAAGATAAACTATAAGTGCTTTTTGCTATGTTGCCAGATTGTTGTTGTGGGAAAATATTAGGCGGTGGTAACCTATTTAATACCGACCTAAAGTCTGTTGATATTCGTGCGATGACGATCAAAAATATAAATAATAATTTTTTT
Organism: Drosophila gunungcola; assembly: GCF_025200985.1. Taxonomy (NCBI): domain Eukaryota; kingdom Metazoa; phylum Arthropoda; class Insecta; order Diptera; family Drosophilidae; genus Drosophila; species Drosophila gunungcola. The sequence goes on from NW_026453349.1 coordinate 62,349, forward strand.
CCAAACCTTCCTCTACACACCTAAACGAATTCTATATCGATTTGTTACTTAACTGTAAAAATGTCTATAGATCATGTGTCTAATGCTCATATTTTCTTATTAAAATGTTGTACTTTGAAAATGTTGCCTGTACTTTTCTTATTGATTGTAAAAATTTGCAAACCATTTTTTATTAATCAATAACAACTAAACTTTTATTTCCTCTAGGCTTTTGCATGGTTTAGCGATTTGCTGGTTGAACACGCGGAAATATTTTGGTCCCTCTTTGCAGTTGATATGGACAGAGTCTTATCAGAGCAGGCTCCCGATACGTGGGATTCTTTTCCATTATTTCAAATTTTAAATGATTATTTAAGAGCAGATGGTAAGTATTTAATTCTGAATTTTCTTTTAAAATAATGTATATATAAGCTACGTATACATAAAAAATTCCGACTTTTAAATCAATTTATAATACAATTTTGTACATTACTTTTATTTTACTTCTATTACACTTTAATGGGGATTTCCTTAATCGACTAGGCTTTATCATTAAACTTTTAGTTTATCAAGCGCAATTCATGTTGTTGGTCAGCTTTTAAAAAGAGACTCTGTTTTGATTTAATACCGACAACCGATGAAGAACTTAATTTCGATATGTTAATAAACTACACATACACCCTTGGTGGCACTTCATATGTGACCTTAAAAATATAAACTTTGGTAAATGTATTTATTTAGTTATGTATTTATATAATGCTAACTTATAGTCAAAGCTAACCAAAATGGTTAAAGCTATAGCAGCTATACCGCTTCAGCATATCGAGTGGATAAGTATTATATATTTAGGTATTTAAAGCTACAAGATTCATATGAATTCGTCAAGACAAATTAGTTTTTTATTAAAAACAAGAACGGAAGCAAAGTTCGGCAAGCCGAAGCTCATATACCCTTGCAGCTATATCCAAAATTAAATGTTCTTGAAATCATAAAAAATATGTATTACTTGCATATGTGTCTAAAAGCATTGAAGCTATGACGATTTGCAGCTCAATTATTCGATAGTTCCTATGACAGCTATACGATATCGTTTGCCGATTTTAATAGAATTAAAAGCGTATTTCTAAACTGTCAAAAATTACAAACTAAAAAGTTACATTTAAAAAAAAAATTGTTTCTATTATTAGTGGTCTTATGGGAGCTATATGATATAGGCGTCCAATTTTAATTACATTTAAACGTAATTCTGAAAGCCACTAAGATATGATGATTTGCAGCTCAATTCCTATGGCAGTTTATGTTATAGTCGTCCGATTTTGATGAAATTGTAACCTTAATTCTGAAATATTAAACCATTACTATATGTCAAAGAACTACAAAAAAATTAAATATCAGCAAACTTATTATTTTGTTTTCATTTATTTTATCGATTGTTCCTATGGGAATTTTTTAAGAACTAATTAATGGTGCCTATTCAAACTTTTTTAAGTTTTATCATCTTTACTAGTTGAAGGTTGGAGAACGTTCTATTATTAGTAAAACCAGCTCTTGATAACCGTAATCGGTTTAACAGAACGGAGAAACAAAATTAAAATAAGCATGAACAAATGAAAAACGTTATTTACACTTTTAAAAAAAAAGTTACAATACCGTTGGAAGTCCAACTCCACTGGATCTCCGGCGAGTTTTTTCGATTTAAATTTTTAAACCTGTGTATTTAATGACAGTCATAGGAAAGATCTTAAAAATTAAAAAGGAACGTTCTAATTTTAGTAAACCAAGCTCTCAATGACACTTGAAAAAGCCATACAAATACTTTTTTTGGGTTTCCAACTCCACCGGAAACTTTAGGTTTGATCTCCGGAGGAATTTGTCGATATAATTTTGTCAAACTGTGTATAAATGACATTCATAGGAAAGATCTAAAAAATGAATTGTACCATAATTATAAAATCAAAGGATTTAAGTAAGAGTAATTTTCTAGTCTTTTTCAGTAAAACGTTTTAAAATGTTTAAAGAAAGTGGGCTATCCTTTCTTGTTTGAGTTAATTTTATTGGCCATTTGCTATATTATTTCATTTTAAATTACTTTTCAATATATAATTTTTTCTAGATAATTTGCGAAATGGACGTTTTCATCAGCACCTGCGCGACACATTCGCACCGTTGGTGGTCCGGTATGTTGATCTTATGGAATCTTCAATAGCTCAATCAATTCATAAGGGATTTGAAAAAGAACGTTGGGAAAGCAAAGGGTAAGTATAACTTTTTGGTTTCCTTCTTAAACGGGAAAAAAATGCATAAATAATATATGCACATATTGCAAACCATAATCATAGCTTAACTCTTAAAATATTGGCTGCATAATATTTAAAATTATATTAAATTAAACTAATTTACTGTTTGGATTGGAAGTTATTATTTTGGAAGTCAGACTTACGAGGTCACACATACGTACATATATTAATAAAGGTCCAATTTTATATTCTGCATTCAAACGCAGTGTTTGTGTTGTATTTATATTTTTATTCTATAAAACTTTAGGATTAACGCTGCGTTGAACCCTGCAGCATTAAACAATGCTGCCCAGGCGCTCAATACAGCAGCTCTCAACCCATCAATGCTACTCAGCGGCAAAAAAGAACAAGTAAATTTTTATGTACCGAAGTTACCAAAGCAATCAAATTCAACAGTGGCCAGCGACGATATGAGGTTTTTAAATAAAAAGTCAACATATATATAGAAGTAGATTTTTAAATTATCTGCATTTGGTTTTGCATTTTGTGTTCTGCCAAATTTTATGCATTGCCGAAAAAGTTTTTAACTAGTCAGCATTCAATTGCATTTTACAAGTTATTTAACATAAGCCAATATAACGTTATAGCTAAATTGTAGTTAACTCTTAAGTTAATTGAAAAGATTACATTATTTATGATTTCATGTTTATAGCTTCGTTCAGTTCAGTTTGTTCGCTGCTTTGCAGAAATATCATTGAAAACCTGCATAATAATATACTTCGATACATATCTATTTTCTATCAGAATTTAGCGCATGTTTCTCGTCTTAAAGGACAATTAATATAGGGCTTAAGCTAAGACACATTGAATTTTACAGTTTTAAACCTTTTAGCTTACCATGCAGACTAGGAAAACTACATTTTTGAAGTTTATTTTTAATATATTCTAGTAGAAGTTCCTATAACTTTATCCAAAAGTTGTCAATTTAGAATAATTTTAATCTGCAACCACAGTGAAACATCTTTAGCCTCAATCGAAAATATAGCAAAGTCCACACATTTATTAAAAGGAACTTAGCTTCGAAGTTTATTTATCTATTCATTTTCAGATAAAGGTATTAGTAGCCATATTTAATTATCCAGTTATTTTTTATGATTCTATATAAAACCAGATATGATTAGAGAGAATACGGTTATATCGTTTTTTAGTGCGGAGTAGTCAGATTTTTATACCCTTGCAGAGGCTATAATAGTTTAGTCAAAAGTTTGCAACACAGTGATATTTCTAGTGCAGGTAGTAAGTAAATTGGAACAAACTGATCCGGATGACATCAAACAGCTCTCATAACTATAAGATCAATTGGAAAAAATGAAAAAAAGTTATAACTTTGACTTTTTCTATTTTATTTTGTAATTTTTAAGATATAGTCATGGCATAATTTTAGTTACGGTTTTAACTTCATTATACCATACAGCTCCCATTAGAACAATCGAAAAATTAAAAAAAAATAATAATGTGAACAAAAATGTACAACCCCGCTGGCTTTAATTTTTTTAAATGTTCTTAGGTATATAGTAATGTTTTAACTCTTATCGAATTATTGTTTTTTAAAAACCGCAAGGGTTTATAAACTTCGGCTTACCGAAGTTTGCTTCCATTTTTGTTATAAAATATAAAACATATTTCTGAAAGCGCAAAGTGAGCAAGATATTTATGGCCAAAAGTCTGGTATAAATTTTCCTGTATAGATAGGGAACTGAAATAAAGCCGGTTGTTTTCTGAAAAGAACGAACATCCAACGAACTAAAAATACAATTTTATGGGTTTTTATAAGATATACCTAATCTAAACCAAAGTCGAAAAATATTTGCGCATATTTTATTTTTAGAAAAAAGTATGAAACGGATTGAAGTCTTTTTAATACACAGTTAGGTATCATCAACAGAAAAAATTTTAAATAATTGGGGCATTTTCGAACTTGTAAGGCATTTAAGTTCTTGATCAGCATAATAAGGAGAGTCGATCTAGCCATGTCCGTCTGTCTCTCCCTTTCTACGCAAACTAGTCTCTTAGTTTTAAAGCTATCTGGTTAAAACTTTTTTGAAAGTTGTATTTTTTTGCAGCTGGTAGATAGATCGGTGGACTTTAGCATAAAGCTCCCATTGGAACAATCGGAAAATAAATTTTCCTGTATAGATAGGGGCTTGAAATAAAGCCGCTTGTCTTCTGAAAAGAACTAACATTCAACGAACTAAAAATACAATTTTATGGATTTTATATTTTATGGAACTAAAAATACAATTTTATGGGTTTTTATAAGATATACCTAATCTAAACCAAAGTCGAAAAATATTTGCGCATATTTTATTTTTAGAAAAAAGTATGAAACGGATTGAAGTCTTTTTAATACACAGTTAGGTATCATCAACAGAAAAAATTTTAAATAATTGGGGCATTTTCGAACTTGTAAGGCATTTAAGTTCTTGATCAGCATAATAAGGAGAGTCGATCTAGCCATGTCCGTCTGTCTCTCCCTTTCTACGCAAACTAGTCTCTTAGTTTTAAAGCTATCTGGTTAAAACTTTTTTGAAAGTTGTATTTTTTTGCAGCTGGTAGATAGATCGGTCGACTTTAGCATAAAGCTCCCATTGGAACAATCGGAAAATAAATTTTCCTGTATAGATAGGGGCTTGAAATAAAGCCGCTTGTCTTCTGAAAAGAACTAACATTCAACGAACTAAAAATACAATTTTATGGATTTTTATAAGATATACTTAATATAAACCAAAGTCGAAAAATATTTGCGAATATTTTATTTTTAGAAAAAAGTATGAAACGGATTGAAGTCTTTTTAATACACAGTTAGTTATCATCAACAAAAAAATGTAAAATGATTGGGGCAGTTCCGAACTTATAAGCAATTTATGTTCTTGATCAGCATCATAAGGAAAGTCGATCTAGCCGGGTCCGTCTGTCTTTCCCTTTTTACGTAAACTAGTCTCGAATCGAAAAGAGCAGGATCGGTCGACTTTATCATAAAACTCCCAATGGAACAATCGGAAAATAAATGAAAAAATGTATAACTTCGCTGTTCTTCATTGTATTTAAACATACATTCGGGTCTTAGAAATGATTAGAGCTACGGCATTATATTATTAAAATAGGAAATACAGTTATAGACAAAGTAAAATGTGTGTAGTTTTTTTTTTAATATCTATTTAAATCGATATAATTCGGACATTTGATTTATTTATTCGTCAACAATTATTTATGCTAGTTATTGGCTACTATTATATAAACTTAAGACTATATATAACAATTTATAAAATATTTAGATAGTTGGTTACGAATTGCCCTTTTATAACGGCTTAAGCTAAACCGCATGCTAGCAGGGAAATTATTATATAAGCGCATGCTTCTGCAGAGAGGCTCATTGGCGGCATAGTTCGTCCGAAGGCTTCTTTAAAAAAATAGTTCAAAATAACGTAGCGTGCTGTTACGCCTCACAAACCCAAACATGGCATAAGAGTTAAGAAAAATTTAGTTTTAGTGTTTGGCAAAGATAAATTTCCTATCAAATAGTACCCCAAGGTCCAAGGACTCATCTTGGTGTGTCAAAAGCTGCGTGCATTTGCTGTACCTGACATAATGGCATTTATTTAAGTTAAGAGACAGCAAATTATGGCAACACCAAGAACTAACTACATTTAATCATTAACCATACAACATATAGACTGGTCATTTCATACAACCAAAATGGACACAGCATTTTTTAAGCGGCAGGCCCCCGGTTCTCTCAGCAGCAGGCCCCGGCGCTTAGTGTGCATTCGGGTTTTTTGCTCTCTCATTTTTATTCTCATTTTTATGCTCGCGGACTCATTGCACGAGTTCAGTCGCTCAGTCGCAGAGTTGCTGCCATGCGCTTGAATTGGGCTTTGCATGTTTGCACGTGATCATGCCTTCTCATAAACGGGTGCATGTGTGCGTTTATTTCATTTCGACGCATTAAGAATATTTTGTCTTTTGCTACTTTTCAAAATATGGGCGTACTTACAATTGAAAATTATATGTTATAATATATTTTTTAATATTTCAGGATACATTTTAGTTTTGTTTACAAATTTCTATCAGTGGTAGCAGTAAAATGTTTGACGTATGTATTAGAACTAATAGAAATCAGTCTACTGAGAAGGGAACAGGGCATATCGCAGTCCTGTCACTTAAAACACCTACTGCACTTAAGTTGTTGAAAAAACTTCAAACTAAATCAGCTTTTGTTGTTGTTTTGCGAACGGATGGTACCTGCATACCCTACCAACGATTGCTTTTTAGGGGAGCTGGCAGAAAGAAAAACAGCTGCTTGGCTTTTGATTTTTTTAACACTTTTTCGCAGTGTAACTTGTTGTCTTTTTCCTTTGCTATTTTTATGAAAGTTGTTGTTTTTGGCAATGCAAGTAATAAATATTGAAATACTTCTAATATTTTTGTTAAGGTAAATGAAACAAATTAAAAATCCGCATTTTTTTGTTTTAATATTATTTTAATGATAATAATTTTAAATTTTAATTGTACCAATATCTTGGATTATAAAGAAAATTAAAAATGTTAAAGACAATTAAAATTACACTGCGAATCATAAAAAGAAAGAAATCAACCATAGATCGTTTAACATAACATTCAAAAAGTGCAAACAAAACAAAAGCCACGCAGCTGTTTTAGTTTCAGCCCGCTCCGCTAAAAAGGAATCGTCGGTAGGCTATGCAGGCAACATCCGCTCGCAAAAGAACTAAAAAAGCTGATTTAGTTTGAAGTTTTCTCAACAACTTAAAAGCAGTCGGTGCTTTAAGTGACAGGACTGCGATATGCCCTGTTCCCATCTCAGTAGACTGATTTCTATTAGTTCTAATACATACGTATATGCAAAACATTTTACTGCTACCACTGATAGAAATTTGTAAACAAAAATAAAATGTACTAAGTTTAAAAAGTAGCAAAAGACAAAATATTCTTGATGCGTCGAAATGAAATAAAAGGACACATGCTCCCGTGTATGAGAATGCATGATCACGGATACATACAAAATCCTGCCGCTTGAAAAATTTTGTGTCCATTTTGGTTGTATGAAATGACCAGTCTATATGTTGTATGGTTAGTGGTATAAATCAGGGACCGTAACAGTTATTACCGTAAAGAACCAAGGTATTATCCACAAAATTGGAGTTATTTGCAGATTTTATTTTAAATATCAATAATAAAATTTAAAGCTAAACCAAAATAAAAAATATTTCGTGACCTTCTCTTTTATGTGGGCTTTGTTTTTTTCAACCTAGTAAGATTTATTTGCGGTCCCTGGAAAAGTTAAATTAAATCTTTTGAACTAATTATTTTTTTAAGAATGCTTTTTTCAAACAGTTTTATTTTATGTTGACATAAAAAGAGTTTAAGATTTTATTTGATGTCTTTTCCAAAAAGCCTAACCTAACTTGAATTTGCCGTCTTTTATGCTTAGAAATGGGTGTGCCACCTCCGAAGATTTGTTTTGGAAACTCGACGCTTTACAGTCTTTCATAAGAGACCTACACTGGCCAGATGCGGAGTTTCGACAACATTTAGAACAGCGTCTTAAAATGATGGCTGTTGATATGATCGAGCAATGTATACAACGAACTGATTCGTCTTTTCAGTCATGGCTGAAAAAAAACATTGCGTTCATATCAACTGATTACATATTACCTTCTGAAATGTGTGCTATGGTCAATGTGATATTAGATGCTAAAAATCAAAGCTTTAAATTGACAACGATTGATGGCATTGATTTGGTAAGTCATTTAGTTTTGTATGGTTAAAGTTATCTAAAAACTTTATAACAATTTTTTTTAATATAGTATAAATTTCATGCAAAAATTGACGACCAAATCGACAAAGCGAATGTAGCTATGACACAAGGTCTAAGCGGAAAACTTATGTCAGTGCTAGAGTCGACTTTGTCAAAATTAGCACGATACGATGAAGGTAGCTTAATCGGCTCGATTCTAAGTTTCACAAATGTTTCGAGCTCAGGAAAGGATCTTGGACAAGGATATGTAAACTTTTTTAGAAATAATATGGATCAAATACGAGGAAAAATTGGCGACGACTTATGGACCCTCAATTTTTTTGAGCAGTGGTATTCGCAGCAGATCAATATGCTATGTAATTGGCTTTCAGAACGTTTAGACCACGCTCTGCACTATGCTCAAGTTTCATCTATTTCTCATATCATCAAGGTAACTTTATTCTGTGTGTATTCTTTTAATAATACTAACATAAATGGTCATTATTATATAAACCAAAATGTTCACATGTTAATAAGTAAACATGAATATCAGGGCTTCGCAAAATAATATTTTTTAACATTGAACGTTGATGCACTATGGTCAGTACAAACAAGTGGCTTGCCCTTACGACACCAAGCAAGGCTTGTTGCGTAACTTATTCCGATTAACATTTTTAAAGTCAGTATTATAATTTCAGTCAGAAGTTTGCAAAGGAGTGAAAGAAACATTTTCCAACTTAAAGTATTTATTATAATGTCTTCATTAGCATCTTTAGGACTGTCGATCTAAGATTTTCATAAAGTACCGCTTTTGAAGCGTTTTATCTCCGGTTATAGCGGTCCGATCGACTTAATTAATTTTTAAAGTCAAGAACTTTTTTATTTTTATAACCTTATATTATTATATTATATTATTATATTTTTAAGTCAGAAGATTGCAACGCAGTGAAGGAGACATTTCCGACCTTTTAAATAAATATATCCTTGATCAGCATTACTAGGTGGTTCGATCTAACAATGTCGTCTGTCCGTCCGTCCGTTTCTACGCAAACTAGTCTCTCAGTTTAAAAACTATCTGCATAAAAATTTTTCAAAAGTTGTCTATATAATAGCCGGATTGGCGAATTAAAACGCAGTTAGCCTAATGCGCATTTATTTACACAGGGCTTCCCATAATTTCAGTCAGAAATTTGCAACGCAGTGAAAGAGACATTTCTGACCCTTTAAAGTATATATAATGTCTTGATCAGCATCACTGGGATTGTCGATGTAGCATTTTCAACTAGTTTTGTTTTGCTTAATAACTCGATGACATTAATTGCTTGAGTTTACGTGCGCTGTGTCGGAGGTTCAAAATAAAAAATTATTGCAAGAACAAATTAAATTGAACGCGGGTTATATACCGTAGCTCCAAAATGCAAGGGCAAAAGCATCATTTGGACTATCCTGCAAGATATTTTTTAAGAAGGCAGAGTTTACTGCAGTACTTGCGGTAAAGTGCATGGACGTAGGCAATGATATTAAAACGTTGGAAAATTTCCATAAGCCCCTAATACTTGTGTATAAAGCAAAGCCAACTAATTCTTCAAAAATGTGTTTAATACTTCAAGTAGCTACAGGTTTGGGCACAGTTTTTGTAAGGTTCACTGGGTAAAACGTACGAAAAAAATCTTAAAGAATAGTGGGAATTGACTCAAATGAAAGAAAAACCATGCTTTAAAATTTATTATTTATCATTATTATTTTGGCTTGCGTTTTATTGAATATTGCCGGTGTTTTCTCCCTCCCTGGTTTTCAGTCATTTTCGTGCAAAAAATATGCGCCCTCCTTGCATATAAAATTCAGCTGTTCTAGTGGTGGCACTGACGAAAAATCTTCAGCTACCGCTATTTTCCGGTATTTGTTTAGGATAAATTCGTTTGAAGGCTCCTATGGCATCAGGCTAATTGTAGTCTAACGTTTTCGACGCAGTAGTAGAGTCATTTTCGACTTTATAAAATAAATATATTCTTGATAAAAATCACAAGACGAGTTCATAAAGATGCCCTAAGAACATTTGGAAAATATCTTATCGTTGATTTCCTATACACCTTTAGATTAATTAATTGTTTGTTTTCTTTAAAATTCGGTTTTATTGTAAACATAGAAACAATTTTACCTTAGTTGTTTCTAGACAAACAGACACTTAAAAGAAATTTGTTCATAAAATTTTTGAAAAATAAAAATTAAATTAAATTTGAAGTCCAGAGAACTCTTCTTGTACCTGTTTTTAAAAGCTGAAAACTAGCCATATATTTTCATATACCTTTCTAAGGTCGTAATTTAAGTCTTTAATAATAAATGGATTTTACATTGCATTCTTTAGAAAATATATTCAGACTTTGAACTGCAAGGTGTGTTGGAAGATAAATTAAACTCGAAAGCATATCAGGCGGTTGCACAGCGTATGGCAACTGAGGAAGCAACATGTGCTTTAACAATGCCTGACGTTGGCGAAGATGAGTAAGTTATTTTGTGTATTAAGACTAACCGTTATAAAAGAATATTCCCCTACACAGACCTAGCGATGATATTCGAGAAGGAGAAGAAGAAGACATTGGTGACGAATCTACCTCTAATATACCAAGGGGCTTACCAAAACCAAAAGTGGCTGCCGCTCAAGCTGCAGCTGTTACCAATGTGGTTGCCGGGCGCGTAGGAAATTTACTTGGCAAAGGAATTGGCGGACTAAGTTCAAAGTTAGGGAGCGGAAGTTGGTTTTAGAAGTTGATTTGTTCGTATTGTTCTTTTTATGTAAAGTATACTTATTTTAGATTTGTTACTCATTTGAGATGTCATCAATAACATAAGAATAATCGGCTTTTAAAAGGATGTTGTATCTTTCATACAGTAAGAAACATATAGAGACACCTTTTGCTCTCCCAAACCCATAGCCTAAGAAATATATAGATACACTATATGCTCTCTGTCCAAACTCAGTTGAGAGCCATGTTAAATTTAATTCCCCACACAGATTATCAGTTTTTGGGTCGAACTTGTAATTCTGTCCCGGTGAACGTGCTGCTGCACTGCCCGCACCAGCCTTTTACCATGAGCGTGAGCAGTGCAGCTGCAAATATTCACCGTGAAGTCATATTAAAGGTTCGAATCAAACTGTAAGGAAATCAAAACTTTCTTGTTTTTTTCACTATGTAGCATCACTGAAAAACTCACTCGAAAGCTGGCAGAGCAAATGGCACCTCTAGATAGTTTTCTTATCCATGACTTTGTCAATAAGCTGTTAGCACCGGTGAACATATTTATCTACAAACTTTAAAATTTAATTCTTGATAGCAAACAGATTTAACTATTTTACCTTTTGCATTTCTGTTCAATTAAAAAAAAACATTACTTCCCTATTTATTCTTAATAAAATATCACGTATTAAACTCTAGCATTATAAATAAATATATAAAAGCTTAGTTTGTCATATAATTTTCGAAGAATATATTGATACTACGGCCTTTTGTACTACATAACTGAAAGCTGAGCTGCTATCTGATCCAACTATCCTTTTTCAGAAAAAACAAATACATTTCTACTGTTTAATAAACACTAATTTATCATGCAATTTCCGCAACTATATAAATTTTTTGGCTCATCAGCTGGCTGAAAACCAAAGCTCACGTTTAAGGTTTAGATGTCAGTTCCGTTTTTAGTTTATGTATATATGCGGCAAAAAAATTTAAGACATATATAATTATTTATTTCGTTAATCTATCCGAAAATATATGGCATTTTAAAAATTGTTACAAACTTTACTTACTACTCCCCTAATAATTCTAGGAGTAACATTAACAGTCAGAAATTTAAAAAGCTGAGTTTCAAACTGTTAATAGAAAATCGAATAAAATATAACACACTTGCTTTTACGTATTTTAATCTAATATTTGCATATCTTTTTTTTCCATTGCATTGGGATTTTGATTTTTTAAATACATTTTTTCTCCAAAGCGTATCGCCAACTCGGGGGAAAGTTGGACCGGGAAAGGGAAGGGACAGTGGATAGGCACATCTGGAGAAAATGACGTTCTACACTGCTGGGAATTAAAGCGCTTACTTGGCGTAAGCATTGGGCCGTTTCTCGCCAATAAGCCCCACAAAACTGAGGCATTTACGTAGAGGATGGAACGTCTGCCATCCCAAGCGTAGTATGGAACCCAATACTCGGAATGATTATTCACAGAAATGTTGTGCGCGTTGGAAACTTGAGCGGAGGAAAATGAAATTGTATTTTGATTCGAGGCGCACACGGAACCTTGGAGGATCGGATGCAGTCCGAGCCTAGACGAAGAATGGCTTGATTGCAACAACGTGTGTTGCCGTTTATGCCAATTGAAATAGTTACGGTTGCGTGCAATTGCCAAGCTGATGGCCTATTGCGAGGCAATTCATAAACAACTGTTTTCTTCGGGTATAAGATATTCGATCGTCAACCGTCATATTTTGGAAGCATAGACATTTATGAACTGGATGCCTCTCACTATAACACAAACCACAGCCATAGAGTATTAGATTTGATACAGGAACCACCGCCGAATAAGGGTCTTTTTGTACTCCTGAGGACCCGAGCTATCAATGTAAAAAATTATTTTTGCCGATTTCTATGTATATAAATTTTTTAAAATTTAAAATCGTTAAATCTGGAAAAAATGTATAAATAATGTTGGCTAAAGCACTTAGCAGTATAAATGGGCATTCGCTCCTCTGTATGTCGCATATTGGCCGAGATATCCCGCAAAAACACCTCCAAAAAAACTTTAACGAGTTTTAATGCAGGCAAACTCGTATAATACAGGACCCGCCGCAAAAAAGGGTCTGTTTCAAACTCCTGAGGACCCGAGCTATCACTGTAAAAACTATTTCTACCTATTTCTAATACTACAATTTTTTTAAATATTTTAAATTGTAAAATCTGAATGCACAGGGAAAAAATTTATATATAATGTTAGGATAGGGCCCTCAGGAGTTGGAAACAAGCATTCACTCCTCTGTATGTCGTATATTGACCGAGATTTCCCGTAAAAACAGCTCGCAAAATATGAGGGCTATGCGGAGTAACTCGTTTGATACAAAACCCACCGCGAAAAGAGGGTCTGTTTGAGACTCCTGAAAACTCAAATTATTAACATAGCCAGTATAGCTGAAGTTGTTTTAATTAAAAGTACAATAAAAACCACCTCTATTGCTAAATATACATTTTTGTATGTATAAATTTTAATTTTAGGTAATAAATTTTGTTCCGCTGTGTATTCACTTTTGCTTTCTTTTAAGGTCCCTGCCCAGTCAAATATCCGCCATTTTCAAAAGAAATCTACGAGAGTAATCAGTTTTGTTCGGTAAGTAGGCAAGAAAGGGACAACTCTATAACACCGTTTTACAAAGATACGCCAAATTAAAATACAGTTATATTGTTCTCTTTCTCGCATGCATTGCAACAGAAACTGTATTCACTGCCGAAAAAAAATGTGTTACAAGAGTAAAATTAAATAAAATATAATATAAACATAACAAAAAATATGTTAACAATATTTAATATAATATTTAATTAAAATAAAGATATTTGTTTATGTTGTAAGATGAATAATTTTTTCATTAGCAAAAAACTCTTTTCCGCAGTGTATTAGTTTCGCTCTATAACTTCTAAAGCTCCTCTTTCAGTGAAATATCATATGTTTTGAAAGACACCTGCGAGAGTAATCAGTTTTGTTCGGTACTTAGGCGAGAAAGTGACAGCTCTAATCTACTGTTTTACAAATATACGCCACACTTAAATACAGCTATAATGTTCTCTTTCTCGTATGCATTGCTGTAGAAACTGTATGCACTGCGCAAAAAAAATGTGTTACAAGAATAAAATTAAATAACAAACAATATTTATATAACAAAATATATATTAACTGTTGGAGTTGGAAACAAGCATTCACTCCTCTGTATGTCGTATATTGACCGAGATTTCCCGTAAAAACAGCTCGCAAAATATGAGGGCTATGCGGAGTAACTCGTTTGATACAAAACCCACCGCGAAAAGAGGGTCTGTTTGAGACTCCTGAAAACTCAAATTATTAACATAGCCAGTATAGCTGAAGTTGTTTTAATTAAAAGTACAATAAAAACCACCTCTATTGCTAAATATACATTTTTGTATGTATAAATTTTAATTTTAGGTAATAAATTTTGTTCCGCTGTGTATTCTCTTTTGCTTTCTTTTAAGGTCCCTGCCCAGTCAAATATCCGCCATTTTCAAAAGAAATCTACGAGAGTAATCAGTTTTGTTCGGTAAGTAGGCAAGAAAGGGACAACTCTATAACACCGTTTTACAAAGATACGCCAAATTAAAATACAGTTATATTGTTCTCTTTCTCGCATGCATTGCAACAGAAACTGTATTCACTGCCGAAAAAAAAATGTGTTACAAGAGTAAAATTAAATAAAATATAATATAAACATAACAAAAATATGTTAACAATATTAAATATAATATTTAATTAAAATAAAGATATTTGTTTATGTTGTAAGATGAATAATTTTTTCATTAGCAAAAAACTCTTTTCCGCAGTGTATTAGTTTCGCTCTATAACTTCTAAAGCTCCTCTTTCAGTGAAATATCATATGTTTTGAAAGACACCTGCGAGAGTAATCAGTTTTGTTCGGTACTTAGGCGAGAAAGTGACAGCTCTAATCTACTGTTTTACAAATATACGCCACACTTAAATACAGCTATAATGTTCTCTTTCTCGTATGCATTGCTGTAGAAACTGTATGCACTGCGCAAAAAAAATGTGTTACAAGAATAAAATTAAATAACAAACAATATTTATATAACAAAATATATATTAACTGTTTTTAATAAAATGATTAATTACAACCAACATATTTGTTTATGTTTCAAGGATAATAATTTGTTAATTAACAAGGTATGGGTATCTATATGTCTTAATTACAAATGTATCTTCTAGTTAATGAATGACTTGTTTGTAACAAAGTCTGTTACGCAGTGTATTAGTTTTCCTCTCTATCTTTAAAGGCTTTTCCTACAGTGAAACATCCACTATTTTTTAAAAGACACCTTCAAGAGTAGTCTGTTCTGTTTAATATGTATGCAAGAAAAGGAAAACTATGCCGACATGTTAGCAATATACGCCATTTTTAAACACATCAATATTAACATTTTGTTATCTCTTTTGCAATCATGGCAATCAGAACTAAGTACACAACACAAACAAAATGTGTAACAAGTGTAAAAATAAATAAATTGTTGTAACAATATGCCAACAAAAATTTGAGTAATTTATGAGTTTAATATTAAATTACAAAGAATATAATACGTTTGTTTATTAATTGAGTTAGTACTAGTTTAAAGAAATATCGATATCTGTACATTGGTATCTTGATTGTATTTTGTTTTCAAGTTTACTCAACGACACTCAGGAGAAGACTGTTGATCAGAATTCCCTGGTCGTTATATTTATTGCCCTCTGATTACATGTATTGTAATATTTAGGTACATTAAATGGCGGGAAATAGTATGTACATTGCATTTTTATGTGTTAGTGTATTATGTCTATTTTTTTTTTTTTTTAGCTATGTTTAAGCTTAAAGCTAGATTATGTGTTAGTATATTTTGGGTTACATTGGGATTTTAGGTTGAGGGTCACACTGTTATTTAATATAAACATTGGTGGTAACAATTTTAAGCGTGTTTTCTTATCCCGCACTAACATTTCCCGCTGTCTAATTTCTCGCCGCAGTATCCTCCCCCGCCGCAGTCGCCTCCCCCGCCGCAGTCGCATCCCCCGCCGCAGTCCTTCCCCCGCCGCAGTCAGGAGCCTCTTGTTTTGATCGCCGTAAACGTTCCAGTGTGATTTGTTGGTAGCCGGAAGCAGTTCGAAATAGGTGAATGTGATTTTGTTTTGTTTTGTTTCTGTGTTGCATTTCTTTCAGCAGTCACTTCAATAGTCTTCTGGCCGGATCCGCAATGCGTTTGTGTCAGGTAAGTTGAGGTAGTCGCAGCGGATGTTTGTTGACGGATGTGTTTATGTTTTTGATTTTAGTTATGCGCATTTAATTATAAAAAAAATTTTTTTATTTCTTGCAGATTTGCGTCGCGAGTCATCCTCTTGTTTGTCAGAAGCCAAGATACCATTTGGGGCAGGTAAGTGGCTTAATTTGATTTATTCCATAAATGTTATAATTTTTATTTATTATTGTGTAGGTGCAGCAGAGATTTTACGGGGACAGCTCGCAATAGTGGCATGTATTAATATTTTGATTTTGTTTATTGCGTTTTTTAATTTTAATTTTTTTCTTTTTGTATTTCTCGCAGAGTCGTCCAC
Organism: Drosophila gunungcola; assembly: GCF_025200985.1. Taxonomy (NCBI): domain Eukaryota; kingdom Metazoa; phylum Arthropoda; class Insecta; order Diptera; family Drosophilidae; genus Drosophila; species Drosophila gunungcola. The sequence goes on from NW_026453349.1 coordinate 78,755, forward strand.
CGCAGCAGACAGACTTTTTCGGAGGCCAAGAGAAACCGTTTAAATCAGGAGAGTAGTTTTTAATTTAGATTTATTATGCGCATGTGTGTTATAATTTGATTGTTTTTTTCACAGGCGGTGTCGGAGTTTGGTTGGGTTTTTTCAAGTTTACTCAACGACACTCAGGAGAAGACTGTTGATCAGAATTCCCTGGTCGTTATATTTATTGCCCTCTGATTACATGTATTGTAATATTTAGGTACATTAATTGGCGGGAAATAGTATGTACATTGCATTTTTATGTGTTAGTGTATTATGTCTATTTTTTTTTTTTTTTAGCTATGTTTAAGCTTAAAGCTAGATTATGTGTTAGTATATTTTGGGTTACATTGGGATCTCAGTTGAGGGTCACACTGTTATTAAATATAAACATTGGTGGTAATAGAAATTTTAAGCGTGTTTTCTTTTCCCGCAGTAACATTTCCCGCCGTCTATTTTCTCGCCGCAGTATCCTCCCCCGCCGCAGTCGGTTCCCCCGCCGCAGTCGCATCCCCCGCCGCAGTCCTTCCCCCGCCGCAGTCAGTAGCCGCTACTTAGTCGCCGCAAACGTTTCAGTGTGATTTGTTGGCAGCCGAAAATAGTTGATACAGGTGAGTGTGGTTTTGTTTTTGTTTTGTTTCTGTGTTGAATATCTCTCAGCAGTCTCTGTCAATAGTTTTTTTTTTTTTTTTTTTTTTTGGCCGGATCCGCAATGCGTTTGCGACTGGTAGATAGTGTAGGCGCAGCGGATTTGTTGGTAGATGTGTTTATGTTTTTGATTTTGATTATTACGCCTTTAATTTTTATTTTTATTTATTTTTTTTTATTTTTATTTCTTGCAGGTCTTGTTTGTCGGAAGCCAAGATACCATTTGAGGCAGGTAAGTGGCTTTTAAATTAAATTGATTTATTGCACAAGTGTTATAAATTTGTTATTATTATATTGCAGGCGCAGCAGAAATATTTACAGGGCGCATCGGAAAATTTTTTGCTGGTACTGGATCGCATTTGTGTCAGATAAGTTTATAATTAAAAAAATTTTTTTAATGCGCATTTAGCTTTTTTTTTTTTAAGTTTTGTTGTTTTTATTTCTTTCAGGTTCATCCATCGCAGCAGTCAAAGTTTTTTCGGAGGCCAAATACCATTTGTAGCAGGTAAGTAGTTTTTAAGTTAAGATTTTTTTTTTTATTGAGTGTATGTTAATAATTTTTATTTTTATTATTTTACAGGCGCAGCGGAGATTTTTAGCTGGTACTGGATCGCATTTGAGTCAGATAAGTTTATAATTTAATTTTTTTAATGCGCATTTAGCTTTTTTTTAATTTTGTTATTTTTATTTCTTGCAGGTTCATCCATCGCAGCAGTCAAAGTTTTTTCGGAGGCCAAATACCATTTGTAGCAGGTAAGTAGTTTTTAAGTTAAGATTTTTTTTATTGAGTATATGTTAATAATTTTTATTTTTATTATTTTACAGGCGCAGCGGAGATTTTTAGCTGGTACTGGATCGTATTTGAGTCAGATAAGTTTATTATTTAATTTTTTTAAAGCGCATTTAGCTTTTTTTTAAATTTTGTTATTTTTATTTCTTGCAGGTTCATCCATCGCAGCAGTCAAAGTTTTTTCGGAGGCCAAATACCATTTGTAGCAGGTAAGTAGTTTTTAAGTTAAGATTTTTTTTATTGAGTATATGTTAATAATTTTTATTTTTATTATTTTACAGGCGCAGCGGAGATTTTTAGCTGGTACTGGATCGCATTTGAGTCAGATAAGTTTATTATTTAATTTTTTTAATGCGCATTTAGCTTTTTTTTAAATTTTGTTGTTTTTATGTCTTGCAGGTTCCTCCATCGCAGCAGTCAAAGTTTGCGCTTGTGTATATTTTATTTATTTATTTTTTTATTTTTTTTTTTTTGCAGACGTATCCCTCGCCGCAGTCGTGCGTACCAGAAGCCGGGCAGGAGCCCAAGCGTGGATCCGACTATGTGTTTGTGTGGAATTCACTCCCCGCGGTCGACTTGTGGTTGGGGTAGGTAAGTATTTTTTAAGTTTTGGTAAGTTTTGGTTTTATTTATTGTGAGTGTGTTTCTAATTATGTTGTTATTTTTATTTTTACAGGTTTATCCCTCGCCGCAGTCGTGTACGCCGGAAACTGGCAGGAGTCCAAGCGTGGTTTAGACGGGTGAATTCGTTTTTAATTTTATTTATTATAAATGTGTTTTTAAGTATGCCTTTTTTATAGGTTCGTCCATCACGAGCAGTCCCATTCCGTAGCCTCGCTCCCCTCAGCAGTCACAACCAACAGGAAGCGCAGGAAATGTTCCTCCCAGCCAGGCCGACCATAGCTGGCTTTGGAGAAGGACATTGCTGGATCCAGTGCACGTCCAGCTGGAAGTAAAGGACCAGCAAGGTGGGAAAATCCCCCGCTTGGACCAGAAGGGAATCCATTGGCTGAGGCAGATAAGTGCATAATTGTTTTATATTTATTTCGGCTGTATTTTAATTTATGCTTTTTTTTCCATATGTCTGGAGTGCCAGCGTGCATGCCTGTGAGTCCGCGTGGATTTCAGCCCTCGCTGCAGTCGTGTCCAGTGGTCTTTGTAGGAATCTATTGCATCGGTTTTTGGCAACATAGTCAAGTAGAGGCGTGACCCAGCCAGGCAGCGCAAGGCTTTCTTTATAAACCAGGGAAAGCGTTCACAGCCGGAGATAGATGCTTGTGGAGATCAGGTTTTCCGTTCGTATGAGGCATTACAGGTGAGTACTTTGTCTGTTAATTTTATTGGATTTGTTTTGGCCCTCATTGTCCTCTGCGTTTTTGGAGAGTCAACCTTTGCAGCAAGGACCCCAAAGGAGAGCTGTGGTTGATAAGGACCCTTAATCGCGTATTGTGTAATTATTTTAATGAACCCATTATGTGCTCTATTTTGGGAGAGTCAATCGCAGTAAGGACCCCTTTTTGGGAGAGCTGCACATGGCAAGGACCCCTTAATGTGAGCGTTGGAGAATTTTTTTGATTTTATTTGTCGTTTGTTTCACTGTGTGAGAGAGTCAGTCTTCTCAGTCGCATCAGTAGAAACCTCTTTTGGCTCAGTTAAGGAGAGTCAAGTGCAGTAAGGACCCCTTCATTTGGGAGAGCTGTACATGGCAAGGACCCTTAATGGGAGCATCATTTTAATTTTTGATTTAGTTTTTGATTTGGTTTACGCGTCCATGTAGCTGTGTGGAATTTCCTCGCCGCAGTCGGAGTGTGGTTGGGGTAGGTAAGTATGTATTGTATTGGCTTTATTTATTGTGAGTGTGTTTTTAATTATGTCAGACGTATCCCTCGCCGCAGTCATGTGTACTGGAGACCAGGCATGAGTCCATACGTGGTTCAGACGGGTGAATTTGTGTTTAATTTATTTGTTATAAATGTGCTTTTATTTATGCCCATTTTCCCTCGCAGTCATGTCCAGCCAGGCACGTTTGGATGAATTTTGAACGAGCATTACATGGCTCGGGTAGGCAGCTCAAGTCTTCAAGAAGAGCGCAGGACAGTTTGAAGTCGTCCAGGACAGGATCAGATGTTTATGGAGAACAGGTAATTTGTTGATGGGCCCATTTTTGACTTTAATTTTGACCCCTTTCCCCTTTTTATTGTATTTTTTTTAATTTGTTGAGTAGTATAGGGTTTGTTGTCCTATGTGGGTTTGAAAATCAGGTATAATTATCCTTATGATGCCGTGAGGTTGCCCTTCCATTTTGTCAAGTAGTTCTTCTCGTGTTATTCTTCCCTCTCTAAAAAGTTTATTGTATTTGTTGATAAGCATTTCACACCATCTCTCTGGGGGTTTAGTTTTTAATGCCTTTTTTCTCTCGTTTTTCTTTTTAATCTCCTTTTCGTTTTCTTCTAGTTCCTCTCTCTCGTATGTTAGTCGCAGTAATGTAGGAAGACTTTTTCTAAATTTTTCCCTTAATTTATTCAGTATTTGTTTTTCCTCACTTTCCGTGTAACCGTATGTGCTATTGTAGGTGGGCTCTATTGGTGGTTCAGGGATATTTGCTCTTGCTGGAAGCAGGTATTTTTGGTATTGATCTAGGTATCTGGATCTGCTTGCCGCTAGCCTTTTGGGGATATACGGTTTTAGGATGAGATCTCGTATAAGTGGATTTCTGTGGGTTGTTGTTGAGATCGCAAACCTTTGGCTAGAATGAGCAAAGACTTCTGAGAAAGATTTGATGTTGTGTATTTCTCTGATAGTGGATTGTTTTGTGTACCTAGATGCATTAATAGATTTTCTTATTAACTTATTCTCCACGGTTTGAATTTGTTTGGCGCTTGTTTCTGATATTAAGGACCCCCAAACAGCTATTGAGTAGTGCCAGATGGGCGATATTATTTGTTTAAAGAGAAGTGTTTTGGTGTTGTCAGGTAGTTTGCTTTTTTTGCCTAGTATCCATTCTAGTTTTTTATAGCTTGAGAAGATTTTTGCTCTTAATTGTGAGACGTGTGATTTAAGAGTAAGTTTTTTGTCCAAGATAACCCCCAAGTAGCGTTGCTTGTTTTGTTTCATTGTCCTTTGTCCGTCAACAAGTGGGGTAGTATACGGATTTTCCTTTCCTCTTAAGGAAAATAGTATGTGTCCCGTTTTTTGCATTTTTAATAGATCATTAGACGGCACTTTTTAATAGATCATTAGACGGCACTGCAAAGCTAACAGAGCGTCAACATTTTTATTCAACTTATTACCATACGGCAACTTCCTTAAATATAACATGGCGTTATTAACAGAGTAATAGGAAAGCATGTTAACAAAAAAACAAATTGGCAGCACCAAGACACAGCTTGGCGCTTACCTAAACAAATGTTAAGTAAAGTTAAGAATACAACACAATAACAATATAATATCATTCCCTTTCTTTCCCCTTTTTTTTTTTTTCAGCAACCATGGCAACAGCTTCAACGGATGCAACCGAATCAGGCACCATCTCGAAACAGGCATCTTCAGTCAGGCACCAGGAGGAGGGCAGCCATCTCACCGGACGCAGTCATCTCAGGCTGGAGCAGCCACTCGAGCATTGGCGCTGAAGGCCTCTCGCCGCAAATCCACAGGAGCCAGCCGCCAGGACCAGTCATCTTCAAGCGGCAATTTTTTCTGTTTGGTGCCGGTGTGAAACGGTCACAAGTAAGACCACTCAGCCTATATGAATAGGTGTGTGGCTTAGTATTTATTTCAGCTCGTTATATACGTTAGCTATATATAAATAGTATTTAGTGGCGTTAGCAGAGGCCTTTACAATAGTAGGCTTTAAGAGTATTTTAACAGTAGTAACATAAAAATATCTTAAAAATAAATACTGAGTATGTTAACAGGTTTTTTTTTTTTTTAAAATACTTGGAACTGTGACTTAAACGCGACAATTTATCGCTATCGAAATATTCTTATGGAAATAGTAGGCTTTAAGTGCTTTGTTTAACAGTGTTAACATAAAAAATAAATGCTGAATGTTTTAACAGGTTTTAAATACATGGAATTGTGACTAAACGCGACAAATTATTACTATCGAGATATTCTATAGGAACTGTTAACTGTGAGGTGTGACCAAAAATGCCTGAGTATCGATGTCAAGAGTCACTGCCGCGAATATCGATAGTGGCCTTAGTGACCCGATATCGCGGCATGACAATCGAAAAAAGCCAGCATGGCTGGTTTGTTTACATTTTTAGAATTTACAAGTTTGCTAATAAAATTTTCTTTTCAGGTATTTCGCGGCTTTCTGCCAACAGGATTTGGAGTTGCCGCATCCACAGGAAGGCGTCCAGTGTCGATGGAGGTGTACCAGCCAGCGGAGTCGGCGAAGTTAAGTAGCAGCAAGTTTCCAATCCACAGGGGAGAAAGTATCGTCAGAGTTTTTGCACGCTGTAACTTACAAGTCTTTTCCTCTCGTACTAGGAGTGTGTGTTGCAGCACGTGTCAGCCTCATTCAAAGCCTCTGGAGAGTCCGGATTAATGTGGTTGGCAATTTCAGATACAGCCAGCTGTAGATTAGCGACGCCAACTTCAGGAGAGTCCACCGTCGGTTGTTGGCCAATTTGAAACCGAGTTTGCTGTGGATACTGGATGCACGCTGACCCCAAGGGAGCAGTGGCAGAAGGAGCTGGTCCAGCTGGATATGATAAGGACTCGTGGGAGCAGGAGGCGCTAATCCAGGATGTAGTGGAGGCCAGTGTTTTTAGCGACTTCAAAGCAGCCCAAACCAGTGGCCGCGGTGGATCCAGTAAAATCAGCTCGGGGCAAACCAGTTGTAGAGCATTCAGCTGTACTGCCCAGTGAGTCCAGAGGTGCAGAAACTTGAGTGTCGTTGTAAACAGTGCGTTTTTGTACGTGTGGTCGCATGTTGTTAATTAAAGTCTTTTTTCCCTCGCCAGGTGGAAGCATCTCGTGTACATGCAGATTTGACCGCTTGTCTGCGTTGGAGTTAGAGGCTTCAAGAACGCTTGGAGCAGCAGCTTGGTGATGGATAGTGGACGAAGGTGGAACAATTTGGAGATACTCTTCTCTCACACCAGGAGTGAGTAGCACAGCCACATCAGTTGCTGCCGACGATTCCAAGGGATCCGGATTAGCGCCGTCAATGATTTGGTCGAGGGGCAATCTTGGAGCAGCATCACTGTTGGTGTGTGGACATCTAGGAGTGACCTTCGTTGAAACCTGTAGATTTGAGTGAGAAAAATTAGGGGTGACGGCCATGGTTTTTTGGACCGCCACAGATAAATCTGTATCATATGAATCTAATAATTCTTCTTCCAGGTACAGTTTCAGCCTGTTCAGGCCAGCTTGAAGCTGCTGCTCTGGAGTTGGCGTGCGGACCTCGGATGGTAGTAGCGGGCTCATAATAAGCCTCTGGATGTACTCTGGCTGAAACCTGATGATATGGGCCATGTCTACACGGCTAATCGTGCCACTCCTGACTGACCGTGACATGTTGTTGACCCAGTCCATCGACGGCCTTTCCTGGGGTACGCCGGTCGCTAACGCTAGTTCCTGTTTTTGCCTAGCCTGGCTTTCACGATGTTCTATACGCAGCTGTGCTTGCTGCAGATTACGCTGTTCCTGTTCTTGTTGTTTAAGGCGAATTAGAGTTGGAATTTGCTGCTGGAGTGTTACCGGCTGCTGTAGAAGTAAACGCCGCAAAGGCTCAAAATGTTTTTTCGAGTTGTTTCGTGTAGATTGGCAAGTCTTGGTTATCCGGATTAAATAGATTCAAGAGAAGATTTCTCACTTCTGTGTTCGGGTGTGCAAGGAGTGAGTTGGCGAGCCTGCCACTGGCTTCGTCAAATACTTCTTGCACAGACTTCACGTTGTAAGAGCTTTGTATGTCCTTATTCCTCATATAACGGCCAGCTTGCACAGTCCAGCGTAACATTTTGTTGTGTGAAACCTCTATTTTACCAAATTGTGTTTTTGAAACCAGTGGACCCCAGACAGGGAGTGCGTACTGCCAGGTTGGCGCGATTAATTGTTTATATAGTAGTGCTTTACTTGAAGCTGGGAGTTTGCTCTGCTTACCCAAGATCCAGCTCAAACCATAAACAGCATTTCGCACCCTGTTTGATAACTGGGTGGTATGGTGATTTAATTTTAGCCTCCTGTCTAGTAAAAGCCCTAAATAGCGATGCTTAAATTGGTTTTTTATTTTAGTACCACGTATAGTTGGGGCTGTTGGTCCACGTAAAACCGAAACAGCACGATTTGCAAACATAATATGGACTGTTTTGCTTTCGTTTAGGGTAATACCCCAAAGTGACGCCCAGCTTGTGATTTCAGAGAGATACTTGGTATTCGTGTCAATTGCTATATGAGCCTGCCTTGTCCGTACACATAATGACAGCGTCGTCTGCAGTAAGTTGAAAGTAGCATGGATTTATGGTCAGCTTGCTCAGTAAAAAGTGTCCGTCCGACAGAAGTAGGAAGCGGCATGTCAGCAGTGTAAATCGTGTAGAGAATAGGCCCTAGAACACTGCCTTGAGGAACGCCCGCAGTACATATTACCAATTCTGGACTGATGTCCGTTATAGCCATTTACAACAAAAGTGCGATTTGTTAGATAACTTTCCAGAGTTCTCAGGAGGTAGTACGGTAAGTCAGTTTAGCCAGTTTTAAAAGCAGACCGTGATGCCATACGCGATCAAATGCTTCGCTAACATCGATGAAAACAGGCAGAGCAGTATGCTTTTTTTTAAACGCTTTTGTATAAATTGCGTAACCCTAAACAGCTGCTGTTCCGTATTGTGCTCTTTTCTGAACCCAAATTGGTGGGAGGGGACTGCTTCCTCAAAGTCCTTACTCTCAAACATTCTTCTCATAAGGAGCGCCTCAAATATTTTAGAGAAGCCAGCCAAAAGGCTGATTGGTCTGTAGGAGTTAACGTCGTGATGACTTTTACTGGGCTTTTTAATCATAGAGATATACGCACATTTCCATTTTGATGGAAAGTGACCAAATCTTAATATACAATTGAAAATATACGTAATAAACATTACAGCTTTGTGAGGAAGTTTTTTAATTAGGCTATTTTCGATTCGGTCACCCCCAGGTGCCTTTTTGTTCTGTAATAATTTGATCTCCTTGTAAGTTTCTGATGGCGCAATCGGCCTGAACCGCAATTCCGCAACAGGATGGTCTCCCCCATACTCCTCCATGTGAAGCCATGTAGCCCTAGAAATTTGTCCTTTTTGTTTGATAATCTCCTTTGCTTCAGAAAGTATACTATCCCTGTACTCTGTAGATGTTGATAATTTAGGTTTAAATCTTTCTTCAAGATGTTTAACAAATGCTTCAGTCTTTCCTCATTTGACTTTGTCCATACAAAGTTTTCCCCAACGTTGCCATTACCACCACCATTAGATTCTTGTATTTTAAGAGGCCAGTTAGGCTCCGGTTTTCTTTTGAACCGGTTTACTATCCTCCATAGCTTTTGCGTCCTATAACGATCATTAGGATCGATATTATTAAAGATCTTGTTATTTATTTTGATTTTCTCTTCCTGCACAGATTTTGAAAATGTACGACTTGCTTGTTGGTAAATTCTTCGATTTTCTGGCGTAGGCCTAACCATGAAGTTTTGCTTGCTAATATTTTTCTGGTCTAGCTGCAGTTGAAGTCGCTGGCTAAGGATAATTTGTCCTGGTCGAAGGTTTGGGCGCGAGTTATTTTGGGACGCTGCCGCAGCCGCGCAGTAGATTTTATTATATAGAGAATCAATAACAAGTTCGATATCGTTTCCTGATGAAATTTCTGTATTTAAGTGAATGGAATCAGATAGGATGCGCTGAAATTTTTTAACATTCGCCCTAGGTGGCAGGAGTCGACGATTTTGGGTACCATTTACAAAATGCCCTTCTACAGCCAGCTCAATAAAGATAGGGAGATGGTCAGATTGTAGATCTACTACTGAGTGAGTGCGAAACCTATCACTAGGTATACCTAGATAGACCGCAAAATCGATTGCAGATGGCATTTTCCTGCTGTCGAAAGGGTAGTGAGTGGCACCCCCAGTTGCCAGTATGTTTATCTGATTATGTGAATGAATTGAACGCAAGAGGTTCCTGCCTCTTGCACAGGATCGAACGCCTCCCCACCAGGGGTTTTTAGCATTCCAATCCCCGCATATGATGATTTTTGAGCTATTCGATAATTTCTTCATGTGAGCGAAGAACATGTTGAAGTGAACTTCTGACCATTTGTGCTGGGGTGGCAAGTAGACTGGAGCAACGACTATCTGTTCCCTATTAGCGGTTGTGATGAGTAACGGGCAACTTTGAATACAGTCTTCCATTATGGGTTGTAGAGCAATATGTCTGAAGTTAGATTTTATAAAAACGGCCGTACCACCACTCCTTTTAGTGGGGTGGGTGGCACTGTATAAGACATATCCATTAAGGTGGACCTCATTATTGGTGGTGGTAAGAGGGTCAAAGTTGCAAGGTAGGCGAATCTCAGTAATAATCATAATATCTATTTTATTTTGCTGAATAAAAATTTTTACGTCAGGGAATTTATTACCAAGGCCGCAGGCATTCCAATACGCAATTTTAAGTGATTTGAGTACTGAAACACCTGCATTGGCATTTGTTTGAGTTGGAGGACCTGAGTAATTACTGGGATTTAGTATCACATTTCTGGCGTTAGGCATGGCAAATTTCATTAACATTTATTTGCCCGTTGGATGAGGCAATAAGGAGATTTACTAATTTGAAGAGGGCATCTACCTTCTTCCCCATTTCACTCACGGCTATCATGTTTTGCTGGACCAGCTGGAGCATTTCCTCAGTAGTAAGTGGGGGGGAGCCAGGGCTGGAACAGGTTTCCTTCAGCGATTTGGGTTTTTGAAGCGGCTGCTGCCCGCGCTGCTGGTTGCCGCTCGTTGTAGGGGGAGACCTCGCACTGTTTTTCCTGCCGGGAGAAAAATTATTAGGACGGGTTGAAAAAGGATTTTTCCTAAGGCTGCCCTGTTCCGCCTGTAGGCGGGCTTGAAAAACTTTTAAATGATTTTCCGCGGGGTTTTTCGCGGGGACCGTCCTTTGGAGATTTTTCTTGAGTACCTGACTGTAGGTAGCTTTGGAGGGGGTGCAGTGGAGGGGGTTACGAACTCGCGGGGACTCTATAGGGTATGTCCTGGTGCCACCTGAGTTTTACCCTGAGAGTTTCCCGTCGGCTGTGCTCCATATTGTTATTTTGAGGTACCGTATCCACGGCGACATGCGCACGGTGAGCCAAGAGTCGGGCCTGCGCTTTTTTGTATTCCACGCAGCCTTTGTAACTGGCAACATGGCCCAGTCCACAGTTGGCACACTTGGGATTTGGTACCCTTACTTCTGAGCAATCTGTAGTAGCATGCGAACCCGCACATTTCATACAAACAAAGTCCCTTCGGCAGTTTGCCTTTGTATGTTCGTACTTCTGGCAGCGGTGGCACATAGCGGGTTCAAGTCTCCTCAGCTGTCGCTCAACTTTCACAACTTGGTTTCCCAATCTAGTGATGCTGAGAACCTTGTCATTTCCATGGTCAGTAGCAGGTGCTAGCTCAACCTCAAATAGGTCCAATGGTTTTCGGCTACGTCGATTTTTAATGTTGCTGATATACCGGACAGAGAAGCCCATACTAGTTAGCTGGCGGCGAATCTGGTCACAGGGAGTGGAGTGGTGGATTTGCCTAATTACCACCCTGTATCCACGCTCCGAGCGTCGCTGGAAGGTGTGCGTCTGGCATTTCTCCGCCTCCAATTTTGCCAAAACCTGTTGATAGGAAAGTAATCCTTACACAAAAGTTTGATTCGGTTTCCTTTTAAGCAAGTTAAAGAATATTTATTCCGAAGTCCCTCGATGGTATTAAGAGACTCTACTAGTGGCTGGATGGAAGAAATATTGTGTAAAAATATAGCAGGGATTTTTTCCTCAGGTATTTGGACAGGGGCATCTCCATGATCCGTAAGAGGTTGCTGGTTCTTGCCTTGGATTGTCTGGCAGGGGGCCAGGCTGTCTTCCTGTGCGCTGGCCATGGTAATAGGCGTTTCCGTTACACTCTGGGCATCAATCTGTCTGCAGGGCATATCCTCAGCTACTTCAAAGATGTCCATAACTTCCCTCATCGCCTTAGACGGGGTGCTGGAGACCGGAACAGCGCGGGATTGCTTAGTAAATGGCTCAACAGACGGATTAGCAGACTCCATTAGTTCAGCCGCCGAAATGGACCTGGTACGCTTTTTGCTGGCAAGCGAGAGAGTGGGCTGCTTCCGTTTGCTGCACTTTGGTCCAGGCTTGGACGCAGGAGCAACTCCGTTAAGATTAGTTTTATGGCTATGGGTAGATAAAGTATGATTATTTGGTTCATAGTTGTTACAATTAATAGCATCCACAGTGAGCTGTTCATCGGGTTTATTGTTTCCACAGATGAAAGTCATGGATTTGTTACATACGTCAGCTACTTTATCTTTATTTTTCTCCAAAGTTGGTAAGTGAACGTCAGCAATCACAGTAATTTTGTTATTGCTGGCTTTACCCTGAGTTGGGCTCGGTGAAGAGAGGTAGTCGTCACTGCTCAGGCGGCCAGCAGCAGCATTTGAGAGCATTTTGCTTGTTTTATTAGCACACTTGCACTAAAGTTTGGTTAAGCTGCAGTAGTATGTGTGGCTTGGGAACAGTTCGCCTTGCGTGTGTTAGTATGTGATGAGTTTTATTTTTGGTAATACGTTGTTCCTATTTATTAGCACGCGTGCACCAAAGTTTGGTTAATCTGCACTAGTGTGTGTGGCTTTGAAACAGTTTGTGTGTGTCAGCGTGTGGTGAGTTTCATTTTGGCGCGGAAAAAACACAAATTGGCGCGAAGAAAATTTTTTCTGCGTGGGTGCGTTACAAAGTTTTTCACAGCACAAATGCATGTATCAATGTAGACAGTTCACATACACAGGACATAACAATTGCACTAATACATGCGCGTCAAAGTTCACATAAAACATTTTTAACAAGTTAAAATTGGTCAGTAAATTACACGTGCACGTACGAAAAACTTTAATATTTTCGGTTTCGTTCGGTTTGATTTTGCAATATTTCTGTTTTTTTTTTCTGTTTTTTTTTTTTTTTTTTCTGTTTGGTGCCTTTTTCTGTTTGGTGCCGGTGAAACGGTCTTCTGTTTGGTGCCGGTGAAACGGTCACAAGTAAGACCACTCAGCCTATATGAATAGGTGTGTGGCTTAGTATTTATTTCAGCTCGTTTAAACGTTAGCTATATATAAATAGTATTTAGAGGCGTTAGCAGAGGCCTTTACAATAGTAGGCTTTAAGAGATTTGTTTAACAGTGGTAACATAAAAATATCTTAAAAATAAATACTGTGTATGTTAACAGGTTTTAAAAATACGTGAACTGTGACAAAACGCGACAATTTATCGGTATCGAAATATTCTTATGGGAATAGTAGGCTTTAAGAGATTTGTTTAACAGTGATAACATAAAAATATCTTAAAATTAAATACTGTGTATGTTAACAGGTTTTTAAAAATACGTGGAACTGTGACTAAACGCGACAATTTATCGCTATCGTAATATTCTTATAGGAACTGATTACTGTAAGGTGTGACCAAAATGCCTGAGTATCGCTGTTAAAAGTCACTGCCGCAAATATCGATAGTGGCCTTAGTGACCCGATATCGCAGCCGTGACAATCGAAACAATACAGCATCTCTGGTTTGTTTACATTTTTGGAGTTAAAAAATTTTCACATTTACTAATAAAAATTTTGCTTTTTCAGGTTATACGCGGCTTTCTGCCGACAGGATCTGGAGTTGCCGCATCCACAGGAAGCCGTCCAGTGTCGTTGGAGGAGTACCAGCCAGCGGAGTCGGCAGAGTTAAGTAGCAGCCAGTTTCCAATCCACAGGGGAGAAAGTATCGTCAGAGTTTTTGCACGCTGTAACTTACAAGTCTTTTCCTCTCGTACTAGGGGTGTGTGTTGCAGCACGTGTCAGCCTCATTCAAAGCCTCTGGAGAGTCCGGATTAATGTGGTTGGCAATTTCAGATGCAGCCAGCTGTAGATGAGCGACGCCAACTTCAGGAGAGTCCACCGTCGGTTGTTGGCCAATTTGAAACCGAGTTTGCTGTGGATACTGGATGCACGCTGACCCCAAGGGAGCAGTGGCAGAAGGAGCTGGTCTAGCTGGATATGATAAGGACTCGTGGGAGCAGGAGGCGCTAATCCAGGATGTAGTGGAGGCCAGTGTTTTAGCGACTTCAAAGCAGCCCGAACCAGTGGCCGCGGTGGATCCAGTAAAATCAGCTCGGGGCAAACCAGTTGTAGAGCATTCAGCAGTACTGCCCAGTGAGTCCAGAGGTGCAGAAACTTGAGTGTCGTTGTAAACAGTGCGTTTTTGTACGTGTGGTCGCATGTTGTTAATTAAAGTCTTTTTTCCCTCGCCAGGTGGAAGCATCTCGTGTACATGCAGATTTGACCGCTTGTCTGCGTTGGAGTTAGAGGCTTCAAGAACGCTTGGAGCAGCAGCTTGGTGATGGATAGTGGACGAAGGTGGAACAATTTGGAGATACTCTTCTCTCACACCAGGAGTGAGTAACACAGCCACATCAGTTGCTGCCGACGATTTCAAGGGATCCGGATTAGCGCCGTCAATGATTTGGTCGAGGGGCAATCTTGGAGCAGCATCACTGTTGGTGTGCGGACATCTAGGAGTGACCTTTGTTGAAATCTGTAAATTTGAGTGAGAAAAATTAGGGGTGACGGCCATGGTTTTTTGGACCGCCACAGATAAATCTGTATCATATGAATCTAATAATTCTTCTTCCAGGTACAGTTTCAGCCTGTTCAGACCAGCTTGAAGCTGCTGCTCTGGAGTTGGCGTGCGGACCTCAGATGGTAGTAGCGGGCTCATAATAAGCCTCTGGATATACTCTGGCTGAAACCTGATGATATGGGCCATGTCTACACGGCTAATCGTGCCACTCCTGACTGACCGTGACATGTTGTTGACCCAGTCCATCGACGGCCTTTCCTGGGGTACGCCGGTCGCTAACGCTAGTTCCTGTTTTTGCCTAGCCTGGCTTTCACGATGTTCTATACGCAGCTGTGCTTGCTGCAGATTACGCTGTTCCTGTTCTTGTTGTTTAAGGCGAATTAGAGTTGGAATTTGCTGCTGGAGTGTTACCGGCTGCTGTAGAAGTAAACGCCGCAAAGGCTCAAAATGTTTTTCGAGTTGTTTCGTGTAAATTGGCAAGTCTTGGTTATCCGGATTAAATAGATTCAAGAGAAGATTTCTCACTTCTGTGTTCGGGTGTGCAAGGAGTGAGTTGGCGAGCCTGCCACTGGCTTCGTCAAATACTTCTTGCACAGACTTCACGTTGTAAAAGCTTTGTATGTCCTTATTCCTTATATAACGGCCAGCTTGCACAGTCCAGCGTAACATTTTGTTGTGTGAAACCTCTATTTTACCAAATTGTGTTTTTGAAACCAGTGGACCCCAGACAGGGAGTGCGTACTGCCAGGTTGGCGCGATTAATTGTTTATATAGTAGTGCTTTACTTGAAGCTGGGAGTTTGCTCTGCTTACCCAAGATCCAGCTCAAACCATAAACAGCATTTCGCACCCTGTTTGATAACTGGGTGGTATGGTGATTTAATTTTAGCCTCCTGTCTAGTAAAAGCCCTAAATAGCGGTGCTTAAATTGGTTTTTTATTTTAGTACCACTTATAGTTGGGGCTGTTGGTCCACGTAAAACCGAAACAGCACGATTTGCAAACATAATATGGACTGTTTTACTCTCGTTTAGGGTAATACCCCAAAGTGACGCCCAGCTAGTGATTTCAGAGAGATACTTGGTGTTTGTGTCAATTGCTATATGCGCCGCCTTGTCCGTACACATAATGACAGCGTCGTCTGCGTAAGTTGAAAGTAACATGGATTTATGGTCAGCTTGCTCAGTAAAAAGTGTCCGTCCGACAGAAGTAGGAAGCGGCATGTCAGCAGTGTAAATCGTGTAAAGAATAGGCCCTAGAACACTGCCTTGAGGAACGCCCGCAGACATATTACCAATTCTGGACTGGTGTCCGTTATAGCCATTTACAACAAAAGTGCGATTTGTTAGATAACTTTCCAGAGTTCTAAGGAGGTAGTACGGAAGTAGTTTAGCAAGTTTTAAAAGCAGACCGTGATGCCATACGCGATCAAATGCTTCGCTAACATCGATGAAAACAGCAGAGCAGTATTGCTTTTTTTTAAACGCATTTTGTATAAATTGCGTAACCCTAAACAGCTGCTGTTCCGTATTGTGCTCTTTTCTGAACCCAAATTGGTGGGAGGGGACTGCTTCCTCAAAGTCCTTACTCTCAAACATTCTTCTCATAAGGAGCGCCTCAAATATTTTAGAGAAGCCGGCCAAAAGGCTGATTGGTCTGTAGGAGTTAACGTCGTGATGACTTTTACTGGGCTTTTTAATCATAGAGATATACGCACATTTCCATTTTGATGGAAAGTGACCAAATCTTAATATACAATTGAAAATATACGTAATAAACATTACAGCTTTGTGAGGAAGTTTTTTAATTAGGCTATTTTCGATTCGGTCACCCCCAGGTGCCTTTTTGTTCTGTAATAATTTGATCTCCTTGTAAGTTTCTGATGGCGCAATCGGCCTGAACCGCAATTCCGCAACAGGATGGTCTCCCCCATACTCCTCCATGTGAAGCCATGTAGCCCTAGAAATTTGTCCTTTTTGTTTGATAATCTCCTTTGCTTCAGAAAGTATACTATCCCTGTACTCTGTAGATGTTGATAATTTAGGTTTAAATCTTTCTTCAAGATGTTTAACAAATGCTTCAGTCTTTTCCTCATTTGACTTTGTCCATACAAAGTTTTCCCCAACGTTGCCATTACCACCACCATTAGATTCTTGTATTTTAAGAGGCCAGTTAGGCTCCGGTTTTCTTTTGAACCGGTTTACTATCCTCCATAGCTTTTGCGTCCTATAACGATCATTAGGATCGATATTATTAAAGATCTTGTTATTTATTTTGATTTTCTCTTCCTGCACAGATTTTGAAAATGTACGACTTGCTTGTTGGTAAATTCTTCGATTTTCTGGCGTAGGCCTAACCATGAAGTTTTGCTTGCTAATATTTTTCTGGTCTAGCTGCAGTTGAAGTCGCTGGCTAAGGATAATTTGTCCTGGTCGAAGGTTTGGGCGCGAGTTATTTTGGGACGCTGCCGCAGCCGCGCAGTAGATTTTATTATATAGAGAATCAATAACAAGTTCGATATCGTTTCCTGATGAAATTTCTGTATTTAAGTGAATGGAATCAGATAGGATGCGCTGAAATTTTTTAACATTCGCCCTAGGTGGCAGGAGTCGACGATTTTGGGTACCATTTACAAAATGCCCTTCTACAGCCAGCTCAATAAAGATAGGGAGATGGTCAGATTGTAGATCTACTACTGAGTGAGTGCGAAACCTATCACTAGGTATACCTAGATAGACCGCAAAATCGATTGCAGATGGCATTTTCCTGCTGTCGAAAGGGTAGTGAGTGGCACCCCCAGTTGCCAGTATGTTTATCTGATTATGTGAATGAATTGAACGCAAGAGGTTCCTGCCTCTTGCACAGGATCGAACGCCTCCCCACCAGGGGTTTTTAGCATTCCAATCCCCGCATATGATGATTTTTGAGCTATTCGATAATTTCTTCATGTGAGCGAAGAACATGTTGAAGTGAACTTCTGACCATTTGTGCTGGGGTGGCAAGTAGACTGGAGCAACGACTATCTGTTCCCTATTAGCGGTTGTGATGAGTAACGGGCAACTTTGAATACAGTCTTCCATTATGGGTTGTAGAGCAATATGTCTGAAGTTAGATTTTATAAAAACGGCCGTACCACCACTCCTTTTAGTGGGGTGGGTGGCACTGTATAAGACATATCCATTAAGGTGGACCTCATTATTGGTGGTGGTAAGAGGGTCAAAGTTGCAAGGTAGGCGAATCTCAGTAATAATCATAATATCTATTTTATTTTGCTGAATAAAAATTTTTACGTCAGGGAATTTATTACCAAGGCCGCAGGCATTCCAATACGCAATTTTAAGTGATTTGAGTACTGAAACACCTGCATTGGCATTTGTTTGAGTTGGAGGACCTGAGTAATTACTGGGATTTAGTATCACATTTCTGGCGTTAGGCATGGCAAATTTCATTAACATTTATTTGCCCGTTGGATGAGGCAATAAGGAGATTTACTAATTTGAAGAGGGCATCTACCTTCTTCCCCATTTCACTCACGGCTATCATGTTTTGCTGGACCAGCTGGAGCATTTCCTCAGTAGTAAGTGGGGGGGAGCCAGGGCTGGAACAGGTTTCCTTCAGCGATTTGGGTTTTTGAAGCGGCTGCTGCCCGCGCTGCTGGTTGCCGCTCGTTGTAGGGGGAGACCTCGCACTGTTTTTCCTGCCGGGAGAAAAATTATTAGGACGGGTTGAAAAAGGATTTTTCCTAAGGCTGCCCTGTTCCGCCTGTAGGCGGGCTTGAAAAACTTTTAAATGATTTTCCGCGGGGTTTTTCGCGGGGACCGTCCTTTGGAGATTTTTCTTGAGTACCTGACTGTAGGTAGCTTTGGAGGGGGTGCAGTGGAGGGGGTTACGAACTCGCGGGGACTCTATAGGGTATGTCCTGGTGCCACCTGAGTTTACCCTGAGAGTTTCCCGTCGGCTGTGCTCCATATTGTTATTTTGAGGTACCGTATCCACGGCGACATGCGCACGGTGAGCCAAGAGTCGGGCCTGCGCTTTTTTGTATTCCACGCAGCCTTTGTAACTGGCAACATGGCCCAGTCCACAGTTGGCACACTTGGGATTTGGTACCCTTACTTCTGAGCAATCTGTAGTAGCATGCGAACCCGCACATTTCATACAAACAAAGTCCCTTCGGCAGTTTGCCTTTGTATGTTCGTACTTCTGGCAGCGGTGGCACATAGCGGGTTCAAGTCTCCTCAGCTGTCGCTCAACTTTCACAACTTGGTTTCCCAATCTAGTGATGCTGAGAACCTTGTCATTTCCATGGTCAGTAGCAGGTGCTAGCTCAACCTCAAATAGGTCCAATGGTTTTCGGCTACGTCGATTTTTAATGTTGCTGATATACCGGACAGAGAAGCCCATACTAGTTAGCTGGCGGCGAATCTGGTCACAGGGAGTGGAGTGGTGGATTTGCCTAATTACCACCCTGTATCCACGCTCCGAGCGTCGCTGGAAGGTGTGCGTCTGGCATTTCTCCGCCTCCAATTTTGCCAAAACCTGTTGATAGGAAAGTAAATCCTTACACAAAAGTTTGATTCGGTTTCCTTTTAAGCAAGTTAAAGAATATTTATTCCGAAGTCCCTCGATGGTATTAAGAGACTCTACTAGTGGCTGGATGGAAGAAATATTGTGTAAAAATATAGCAGGGATTTTTTCCTCAGGTATTTGGACAGGGGCATCTCCATGATCCGTAAGAGGTTGCTGGTTCTTGCCTTGGATTGTCTGGCAGGGGGCCAGGCTGTCTTCCTGTGCGCTGGCCATGGTAATAGGCGTTTCCGTTACACTCTGGGCATCAATCTGTCTGCAGGGCATATCCTCAGCTACTTCAAAGATGTCCATAACTTCCCTCATCGCCTTAGACGGGGTGCTGGAGACCGGAACAGCGCGGGATTGCTTAGTAAATGGCTCAACAGACGGATTAGCAGACTCCATTAGTTCAGCCGCCGAAATGGACCTGGTACGCTTTTTGCTGGCAAGCGAGAGAGTGGGCTGCTTCCGTTTGCTGCACTTTGGTCCAGGCTTGGACGCAGGAGCAACTCCGTTAAGATTAGTTTTATGGCTATGGGTAGATAAAGTATGATTATTTGGTTCATAGTTGTTACAATTAATAGCATCCACAGTGAGCTGTTCATCGGGTTTATTGTTTCCACAGATGAAAGTCATGGATTTGTTACATACGTCAGCTACTTTATCTTTATTTTTCTCCAAAGTTGGTAAGTGAACGTCAGCAATCACAGTAATTTTGTTATTGCTGGCTTTACCCTGAGTTGGGCTCGGTGAAGAGAGGTAGTCGTCACTGCTCAGGCGGCCAGCAGCAGCATTTGAGAGCATTTTGCTTGTTTTATTAGCACACTTGCACTAAAGTTTGGTTAAGCTGCAGTAGTATGTGTGGCTTGGGAACAGTTCGCCTTGCGTGTGTTAGTATGTGGTGAGTTTTATTTTTGGTAATACGTTGTTCCTATTTATTAGCACGCGTGCACCAAAGTTTGGTTAATCTGCACTAGTGTGTGTGGCTTTGAAACAGTTTGTGTGTGTCAGCGTGTGGTGAGTTTCATTTTGGCGCGGAAAAAACACAAATTGGCGCGAAGAAAATTTTTTCTGCGTGGGTGCGTTACAAAGTTTTTCACAGCACAAATGCATGTATCAATGTAGACAGTTCACATACACAGGACATAACAATTGCACTAATACATGCGCGTCAAAGTTCACATAAAACATTTTTAACAAGTTAAAATTGGTCAGTAAATTACACGTGCACGTACGAAAAACTTTAATATTTTCGGTTTCGTTCGGTTTGATTTTGCAATATTTCTGTTTTTTTTTTCTGTTTTTTTTTTTTTTTTTTTTCTGTTTGGTGCCTTTTTCTGTTTGGTGCCGGTGAAACGGTCACAAGTAAGACCACTCAGCCTATATGAATAGGTGTGTGGCTTAGTATTTATTTCAGCTCGTTTAAACGTTAGCTATATATAAATAGTATTTAGAGGCGTTAGCAGAGGCCTTTACAATAGTAGGCTTTAAGAGATTTGTTTAACAGTGGTAACATAAAAATATCTTAAAAATAAATACTGTGTATGTTAACAGGTTTTAAAAATACGTGAACTGTGACAAAACGCGACAATTTATCGGTATCGAAATATTCTTATGGGAATAGTAGGCTTTAAGAGATTTGTTTAACAGTGATAACATAAAAATATCTTAAAATTAAATACTGTGTATGTTAACAGGTTTTTAAAAATACGTGGAACTGTGACTAAACGCGACAATTTATCGCTATCGTAATATTCTTATAGGAACTGATTACTGTAAGGTGTGACCAAAATGCCTGAGTATCGCTGTTAAAAGTCACTGCCGCAAATATCGATAGTGGCCTTAGTGACCCGATATCGCAGCCGTGACAATCGAAACAATACAGCATCTCTGGTTTGTTTACATTTTTGGAGTTAAAAAATTTTCACATTTACTAATAAAAATTTTGCTTTTTCAGGTTATACGCGGCTTTCTGCCGACAGGATCTGGAGTTGCCGCATCCACAGGAAGCCGTCCAGTGTCGTTGGAGGAGTACCAGCCAGCGGAGTCGGCAGAGTTAAGTAGCAGCCAGTTTCCAATCCACAGGGGAGAAAGTATCGTCAGAGTTTTTGCACGCTGTAACTTACAAGTCTTTTCCTCTCGTACTAGGGGTGTGTGTTGCAGCACGTGTCAGCCTCATTCAAAGCCTCTGGAGAGTCCGGATTAATGTGGTTGGCAATTTCAGATGCAGCCAGCTGTAGATGAGCGACGCCAACTTCAGGAGAGTCCACCGTCGGTTGTTGGCCAATTTGAAACCGAGTTTGCTGTGGATACTGGATGCACGCTGACCCCAAGGGAGCAGTGGCAGAAGGAGCTGGTCTAGCTGGATATGATAAGGACTCGTGGGAGCAGGAGGCGCTAATCCAGGATGTAGTGGAGGCCAGTGTTTTAGCGACTTCAAAGCAGCCCGAACCAGTGGCCGCGGTGGATCCAGTAAAATCAGCTCGGGGCAAACCAGTTGTAGAGCATTCAGCAGTACTGCCCAGTGAGTCCAGAGGTGCAGAAACTTGAGTGTCGTTGTAAACAGTGCGTTTTTGTACGTGTGGTCGCATGTTGTTAATTAAAGTCTTTTTTCCCTCGCCAGGTGGAAGCATCTCGTGTACATGCAGATTTGACCGCTTGTCTGCGTTGGAGTTAGAGGCTTCAAGAACGCTTGGAGCAGCAGCTTGGTGATGGATAGTGGACGAAGGTGGAACAATTTGGAGATACTCTTCTCTCACACCAGGAGTGAGTAACACAGCCACATCAGTTGCTGCCGACGATTTCAAGGGATCCGGATTAGCGCCGTCAATGATTTGGTCGAGGGGCAATCTTGGAGCAGCATCACTGTTGGTGTGCGGACATCTAGGAGTGACCTTTGTTGAAATCTGTAAATTTGAGTGAGAAAAATTAGGGGTGACGGCCATGGTTTTTTGGACCGCCACAGATAAATCTGTATCATATGAATCTAATAATTCTTCTTCCAGGTACAGTTTCAGCCTGTTCAGACCAGCTTGAAGCTGCTGCTCTGGAGTTGGCGTGCGGACCTCAGATGGTAGTAGCGGGCTCATAATAAGCCTCTGGATATACTCTGGCTGAAACCTGATGATATGGGCCATGTCTACACGGCTAATCGTGCCACTCCTGACTGACCGTGACATGTTGTTGACCCAGTCCATCGACGGCCTTTCCTGGGGTACGCCGGTCGCTAACGCTAGTTCCTGTTTTGCCTAGCCTGGCTTTCACGATGTTCTATACGCAGCTGTGCTTGCTGCAGATTACGCTGTTCCTGTTCTTGTTGTTTAAGGCGAATTAGAGTTGGAATTTGCTGCTGGAGTGTTACCGGCTGCTGTAGAAGTAAACGCCGCAAAGGCTCAAAATGTTTTTCGAGTTGTTTCGTGTAAATTGGCAAGTCTTGGTTATCCGGATTAAATAGATTCAAGAGAAGATTTCTCACTTCTGTGTTCGGGTGTGCAAGGAGTGAGTTGGCGAGCCTGCCACTGGCTTCGTCAAATACTTCTTGCACAGACTTCACGTTGTAAAAGCTTTGTATGTCCTTATTCCTTATATAACGGCCAGCTTGCACAGTCCAGCGTAACATTTTGTTGTGTGAAACCTCTATTTTACCAAATTGTGTTTTTGAAACCAGTGGACCCCAGACAGGGAGTGCGTACTGCCAGGTTGGCGCGATTAATTGTTTATATAGTAGTGCTTTACTTGAAGCTGGGAGTTTGCTCTGCTTACCCAAGATCCAGCTCAAACCATAAACAGCATTTCGCACCCTGTTTGATAACTGGGTGGTATGGTGATTTAATTTTAGCCTCCTGTCTAGTAAAAGCCCTAAATAGCGGTGCTTAAATTGGTTTTTTATTTTAGTACCACTTATAGTTGGGGCTGTTGGTCCACGTAAAACCGAAACAGCACGATTTGCAAACATAATATGGACTGTTTTACTCTCGTTTAGGGTAATACCCCAAAGTGACGCCCAGCTAGTGATTTCAGAGAGATACTTGGTGTTTGTGTCAATTGCTATATGCGCCGCCTTGTCCGTACACATAATGACAGCGTCGTCTGCGTAAGTTGAAAGTAACATGGATTTATGGTCAGCTTGCTCAGTAAAAAGTGTCCGTCCGACAGAAGTAGGAAGCGGCATGTCAGCAGTGTAAATCGTGTAAAGAATAGGCCCTAGAACACTGCCTTGAGGAACGCCCGCAGACATATTACCAATTCTGGACTGGTGTCCGTTATAGCCATTTACAACAAAAGTGCGATTTGTTAGATAACTTTCCAGAGTTCTAAGGAGGTAGTACGGAAGTAGTTTAGCAAGTTTTAAAAGCAGACCGTGATGCCATACGCGATCAAATGCTTCGCTAACATCGATGAAAACAGCAGAGCAGTATTGCTTTTTTTTAAACGCATTTTGTATAAATTGCGTAACCCTAAACAGCTGCTGTTCCGTATTATGCTCTTTTCTGAACCCAAATTGGTGGGAGGGGACTGCTTCCTCAAAGTCCTTACTCTCAAACATTCTTCTCATAAGGAGCGCCTCAAATATTTTAGAGAAGCCGGCCAAAAGGCTGATTGGTCTGTAGGAGTTAACGTCGTGATGACTTTTACTGGGCTTTTTAATCATAGAGATATACGCACATTTCCATTTTGATGGAAAGTGACCAAATCTTAATATACAATTGAAAATATACGTAATAAACATTACAGCTTTGTGAGGAAGTTTTTAATTAGGCTATTTTCGATTCGGTCACCCCCAGGTGCCTTTTTGTTCTGTAATAATTTGATCTCCTTGTAAGTTTCTGATGGCGCAATCGGCCTGAACCGCAATTCCGCAACAGGATGGTCTCCCCCATACTCCTCCATGTGAAGCCATGTAGCCCTAGAAATTTGTCCTTTTTGTTTGATAATCTCCTTTGCTTCAGAAAGTATACTATCCCTGTACTCTGTAGATGTTGATAATTTAGGTTTAAATCTTTCCTTCAAGATGATTAACAAATGCTTCAGTCTTTTCCTCATTTGACTTTGTCCATACAAAGTTTTCCCCAACGTTGCCATTACCACCACCATTAGATTCTTGTATTTTAAGAGGCCAGTTAGGCTCCGGTTTTCTTTTGAACCGGTTACTATCCTCCATAGCTTTTGCGTCCTATAACGATCATTAGGATCGATATTATTAAAGATCTTGTTATTTATTTTGATTTTCTCTTCCTGCACAGATTTTGAAAATGTACGACTTGCTTGTTGGTAAATTCTTCGATTTTCTGGCGTAGGCCTACCATGAAGTTTGCTTGCTAATATTTTTCTGGTCTAGCTGCAGTTGAAGTCGCTGGCTAAGGATAATTTGTCCTGGTCGAAGGTTTGGGCGCGAGTTATTTTGGGACGCTGCCGCAGCCGCGCAGTAGATTTTATTATATAGAGAATCAATAACAAGTTCGATATCGTTTCCTGATGAAATTTCTGTATTTAAGTGAATGGAATCAGATAGGATGCGCTGAAATTTTTTAACATTCGCCCTAGGTGGCAGGAGTCGAGACGGATTTTGGGTACCATTTACAAAATGCCCTTCTACAGCCAGCTCAATAAAGATAGGGAGATGGTCAGATTGTAGATCTACTACTGAGTGAGTGCGAAACCTATCACTAGGTATACCTAGATAGACCGCAAAATCGATTGCAGATGGCATTTTCCTGCTGTCGAAAGGGTAGTGAGTGGCACCCCAGTTGCCAGTATGTTTATCTGATTATGTGAATGATTGAACGCAAGAGGTTCCTGCCTCTTGCACAGGATCGAACGCCTCCCCACCAGGGGTTTTTAGCATTCCAATCCCGCATATGATGATTTTTGAGCTATTCGATAATTTCTTCATGTGAGCGAAGAACATGTTGAAGTGAACTTCTGACCATTTGTGCTGGGGTGGCAAGTAGACTGGAGCAACGACTATCTGTTCCCTATTAGCGGTTGTGATGAGTAACGGGCAACTTTGAATACAGTCTTCCATTATGGGTTGTAGAGCAATATGTCTGAGGTTAGATTTTATAAAAACGGCCGTACCACCACTCCTTTTAGTGGGGTGGGTGGCACTGTATAAGACATATCCATTAAGGTGGACCTCATTATTGGTGGTGGTAAGAGGGTCAAAGTTGCAATGTAGGCGAATCTCAGTAATAATCATAATATCTATTTATTTTGCTGAATAAAAATTTTACGTCAGGGAATTATTACCAAGGCCGCAGGCATTCCAATACGCAATTTTAAGTGATTTGAGTACTGAGAACACCTGCATTGGCATTTGTTTGAGTTGGAGGACCTGAGTAATTACTGGGATTTAGTATCACATTTCTGGCGTTAGGCATGGCAAATTTCATTAACATTTATTTGCCCGTTGGATGAGGCAATAAGGAGATTTACTAATTTGAAGAGGGCATCTACCTTCTTCCCCATTTCACTCACGGCTATCATGTTTTGCTGGACCAGCTGGAGCATTTCCTCAGTAGTAAGTGGGGGGAGCCAGGGCTCGGAACAGGTTTCCTTCAGCGATTTGGGTTTTTGAAGCGGGCTGCTGCCCGCGCTGCTGGTTGCCACTCGTTGTAGGGGGAGACCTCGCACTGTTTTTCCTGCCGGGAGAAAAATTATTAGGACGGGTTGAAAAAGGATTTTCCCTAAGGCTGCCCTGTTCCGCCTGTAGGCGGGCTTGAAAAACTTTTAAATGATTTTCCGCAGGGTTTTTCGCGGGGACCGTCCTTTGGAGATTTTTTCTTGAGTATCTGACTGTAGGTAGCTTTGGAGGGGGTGCAGTGGAGGGGTTACGAACTCGCGGAGACTCTACCGGGTATGTCCTGGTGCCACCTGAGTTTAGCCCTGAGAGTTTCCCGCCGCTGTGCTCCATATTATTATTTGAGGTACCGTATCCACGGCGACATGCGCACGGTGAGCCAAGAGTCGGGCCTGCGCTTTTTTGTATTCCACGCAGCCCTTGTAACTGGCGACCATGGCCCAATCCACAGTTGGCACACTGGGATTTGGTTACCCTTTACTTCTGAGCAATCTGTAGTAGCATGCGAACCCGCACATTTCATGCAGACAAGTCCCTGCGGCAGTTTGCCTTTGTATGTTCGTACTTTCTGGCAGCGGTGGCACATAGCGGGTTCAAGTCTCCTCAGCTGTCGCTCAACTTTCACAACTTGGTTTCCCAATCTAGTGATGCTGAGAACCTTGTCATTTCCATGATCAGCAGCAGGTGCTAGCTCAACCTCAAATAGGTCCAATGGTTTCGGCTACGTCGATGTTTAATGTTGCTGATATACCGGACAGAGAAGCCCATACCAGGTTAGCTGGCGGCGAATCTGGTCACAGGGAGTAGAGTGGTGGATTTGCCTAATTACCACCCTGTATCCACGCTCCGAGCGTCGCTGGAAGGTATGCGTCTGGCATTTCTCCGCCTCCAATTTTGCCAAAACCTGTTGATAGGAAAGTAAATCTTTACACAAAAGTTTAATTCGGTTTCCTTTTAAGCAGGTTAAAGAATATTTATTCCGAAGTCCCTCGATGGTATTAAGAGACTCTACTAGTGGCTGGATGGAAGAAATATTGTGTAAAAATATGGCAGGGATTTTTTCCTCAGGTACAGGGGCATCTCCATGATCCGTAAGAGGTGCTGTTCTTGCCTTGGATTGTCTGGCAGGGGGCCAGGCTGTCTTCCTGTGCGCTGGCCATGGTAATAGGCGTTTCCGTTACACTCTGGGCATCAATCTGTCTGCAGGGCATATCCTCAGCTACTTCAAAGATGTCCAAAACTTCCCTCGTCGCCTTAGACGGGGTGCTGGAGACCGGAACAGCACGGGAATTGCTTAATAAATGGCTCAACAGACGGATTAGGCAGACTCCATTAGTTCAGCCGCCGAAATGGACCTGGTACGCTTTTTGCTGGCAAGCGATGAGAGTGGGCTGCTTCCGTTTGCTGCACTTTGGTCCAGGCTTGGACGCAGGAGCAACTCCGTTAAGATTAGTTTTATGACTATGGGTAGATAAAGTATGATTATTTGGTTCATATTTGTTAGCAGTTAATAGCATCCACAGTGAGCTGTTCATCGGGTTTGTTGTTGTTTCCACAGATGAAAGTCAGGATTTGTTACATACGTCAACTACTTTAGTCTTTATTTAGCTCCAAAGTTGGCAATGTGAACGTCCAGCAATCACAGTAATTTTGTTTTTGCTGGCTTTACCCTGAGTTGGGCTCGGTGAGAGAGGTAGTCATCACTGCTCAGGCGGCCAGCAGCAGCATTGAAGGCATTTTTCGTTTGATTTTCGTTTGGTGCCGGTGAAACGGTCACAAGTAAGACCACTCAGCCTATATGAATAGGTGTGTGGCTTAGTATTATTTCAGCTCGTTATATACGTTAGTATATATAAATAGTATTTAGTGGCGTTAGCAGAGGCCTTTACAATAGTAGGCTTTAAGAGTATTTTAACAGTAGTAACATAAAAATATCTTAAAAATAAATACTGAGTATGTTAACAGGTTTTTTTTTTTTAAAATACTTGGAACTGTGACTTAAACGCGACAATTTATCGCTATCGAAATATTCTTATGGAAATAGTAGGCTTTAAGTGCTTTGTTAACAGTGTTAACATAAAAAATAAATGCTGAATGTTTTAACAGGTTTTAAATACATGGAATTGTGACTAAACGCGACAAATTATTACTATCGAGATATTCTTATAGGAACTGTTAACTGTGAGGTGTGACCAAAAATGCCTGAGTATCGATGTCAAGAGTCACTGCCGCGAATATCGATAGTGGCCTTAGTGACCCGATATCGCGGCATGACAATCGAAAAAAGCCAGCATGGCTGGTTTGTTTACATTTTTAGAATTACAAGTTTGCTAATAAAATTTTTCTTTTCAGGTATTTCGCGGCTTTCTGCCAACAGGATTGGAGTTGCCGCATCCACAGGAAGGCGTCCAGTGTCGATGGAGGTGTACCAGCCAGCGGAGTCGGCGAAGTTAAGTAGCAGCAAGTTTCCAATCCACAGGGGAGAAAGTATCGTCAGAGTTTTTGCACGCTGTAACTTACAAGTCTTTTCCTCTCGTACTAGGAGTGTGTGTTGCAGCACGTGTCAGCCTCATTCAAAGCCTCTGGAGAGTCCGGATTAATGTGGTTGGCAATTTCAGATACAGCCAGCTGTAGATTAGCGACGCCAACTTCAGGAGAGTCCACCGTCGGTTGTTGGCCAATTTGAAACCGAGTTTGCTGTGGATACTGGATGCACGCTGACCCCAAGGGAGCAGTGGCAGAAGGAGCTGGTCCAGCTGGATATGATAAGGACTCGTGGGAGCAGGAGGCGCTAATCCAGGATGTAGTGGAGGCCAGTGTTTTAGCGACTTCAAAGCAGCCCAAACCAGTGGCCGCGGTGGATCCAGTAAAATCAGCTCGGGGCAAACCAGTTGTAGAGCATTCAGCTGTACTGCCCAGTGAGTCCAGAGGTGCAGAAACTTGAGTGTCGTTGTAAACAGTGCGTTTTTGTACGTGTGGTCGCATGTTGTTAATTAAAGTCTTTTTTCCCTCGCCAGGTGGAAGCATCTCGTGTACATGCAGATTTGACCGCTTGTCTGCGTTGGAGTTAGAGGCTCAAGAACGCTTGGAGCAGCAGCTTGGTGATGGATAGTGGACGAAGGTGGAACATTTCTGTTTGGTGCCGGTGAAACGGTCACAAGTAAGACCACTCAGCCTATATGAATAGGTGTGTGGCTTAGTATTTATTTCAGCTCGTTATATACGTTAGCTATATATAAATAGTATTTAGTGGCGTTAGCAGAGGCCTTTACAATAGTAGGCTTTAAGAGTATTTTAACAGTAGTAACATAAAAATATCTTAAAAATAATACTGAGTATGTTAACAGGTTTTTTTTTTTTTTAAAATACTTGGAACTGTGACTTAAACGCGACAATTTATCGCTATCGAAATATTCTTATGGAAATAGTAGGCTTTAAGTGCTTTGTTTAACAGTGTTAACATAAAAAATAAATGCTGAATGTTTTAACAGGTTTTAATACATGGAATTGTGACTAAACGCGACAAATTATTACTATCGAGATATTCTTATAGGAACTGTTAACTGTGAGGTGTGACCAAAATGCCTGAGTATCGATGTCAAGAGTCACTGCCGCGAATATCGATAGTGGCCTTAGTGACCCGATATCGCGGCATGACAATCGAAAAAAGCCAGCATGGCTGGTTTGTTTACATTTTTAGAATTTACAAGTTTGCTAATAAAATTTTCTTTTCAGGTATTTCGCGGCTTTCTGCCAACAGGATTTGGAGTTGCCGCATCCACAGGAAGGCGTCCAGTGTCGATGGAGGTGTACCAGCCAGCGGAGTCGGCGAAGTTAAGTAGCAGCAAGTTTCCAATCCACAGGGGAGAAAGTATCGTCAGAGTTTTTGCACGCTGTAA
Organism: Drosophila gunungcola; assembly: GCF_025200985.1. Classification (NCBI taxonomy): domain Eukaryota; kingdom Metazoa; phylum Arthropoda; class Insecta; order Diptera; family Drosophilidae; genus Drosophila; species Drosophila gunungcola. Next base: position 108,101 of record NW_026453349.1, read on the forward strand.
CTTACAAGTCTTTTCCTCTCGTACTAGGAGTGTGTGTTGCAGCACGTGTCAGCCTCATTCAAAGCCTCTGGAGAGTCCGGATTAATGTGGTTGGCAATTTCAGATACAGCCAGCTGTAGATTAGCGACGCCAACTTCAGGAGAGTCCACCGTCGGTTGTTGGCCAATTTGAAACCGAGTTTGCTGTGGATACTGGATGCACGCTGACCCCAAGGGAGCAGTGGCAGAAGGAGCTGGTCCAGCTGGATATGATAAGGACTCGTGGGAGCAGGAGGCGCTAATCCAGGATGTAGTGGAGGCCAGTGTTTTAGCGACTTCAAAGCAGCCCAAACCAGTGGCCGCGGTGGATCCAGTAAAATCAGCTCGGGGCAAACCAGTTGTAGAGCATTCAGCTGTACTGCCCAGTGAGTCCAGAGGTGCAGAAACTTGAGTGTCGTTGTAAACAGTGCGTTTTTGTACGTGTGGTCGCATGTTGTTAATTAAAGTCTTTTTTCCCTCGCCAGGTGGAAGCATCTCGTGTACATGCAGATTTGACCGCTTGTCTGCGTTGGAGTTAGAGGCTTCAAGAACGCTTGGAGCAGCAGCTTGGTGATGGATAGTGGACGAAGGTGGAACAATTTGGAGATACTCTTCTCTCACACCAGGAGTGAGTAGCACAGCCACATCAGTTGCTGCCGACGATTCCAAGGGATCCGGATTAGCGCCGTCAATGATTTGGTCGAGGGGCAATCTTGGAGCAGCATCACTGTTGGTGTGTGGACATCTAGGAGTGACCCTTCGTTGAAACCTGTAGATTTGAGTGAGAAAAATTAGGGGTGACGGCCATGGTTTTTTGGACCGCCAAGATAAATCTGTATCATATGAATCTAATAATTCTTCTTCCAGGTACAGTTTCAGCCTGTTCAGGCCAGCTTGAAGCTGCTGCTCTGGAGTTGGCGTGCGGACCTCGGATGGTAGTAGCGGGCTCATAATAAGCCTCTGGATGTACTCTGGCTGAAACCTGATGATATGGGCCATGTCTACACGGCTAATCGTGCCACTCCTGACTGACCGTGACATGTTGTTGACCCAGTCCATCGACGGCCTTTCCTGGGGTACGCCGGTCGCTAACGCTAGTTCCTGTTTTTGCCTAGCCTGGCTTTCACGATGTTCTATACGCAGCTGTGCTTGCTGCAGATTACGCTGTTCCTGTTCTTGTTGTTTAAGGCGAATTAGAGTTGGAATTTGCTGCTGGAGTGTTACCGGCTGCTGTAGAAGTAAACGCCGCAAAGGCTCAAATGTTTTCGAGTTGTTTCGTGTAGATTGGCAAGTCTTGGTTATCCGGATTAAATAGATTCAAGAGAAGATTTCTCACTTCTGTGTTCGGGTGTGCAAGGAGTGAGTTGGCGAGCCTGCCACTGGCTTCGTCAAATACTTCTTGCACAGACTTCACGTTGTAAGAGCTTTGTATGTCCTTATTCCTCATATAACGGCCAGCTTGCACAGTCCAGCGTAACATTTTGGTTGTGTGAAACCTCTATTTTACCAAATTGTGTTTTGAAACCAGTGGACCCCAGACAGGGAGTGCGTACTGCCAGGTTGGCGCGATTAATTGTTTATATAGTAGTGCTTTACTTGAAGCTGGGAGTTTGCTCTGCTTACCCAAGATCCAGCTCAAACCATAAACAGCATTTCGCACCCTGTTTGATAACTGGGTGGTATGGTGATTTAATTTTAGCCTCCTGTCTAGTAAAAGCCCTAAATAGCGATGCTTAAATTGGTTTTTTATTTAGTACCACGTATAGTTGGGGCTGTTGGTCCACGTAAAACCGAACAGCACGATTTGCAAACATAATATGGACTGTTTGCTTTCGTTTAGGGTAATACCCCAAAGTGACGCCCAGCTTGTGATTTCAGAGAGATACTTGGTATTCGTGTCAATTGCTATATAGCTGCCTTGTCCGTACACATAATGACAGCGTCGTCTGCATAAGTTGAAAGTAGCATGGATTTATGGTCAGCTTGCTCAGTAAAAAGTGTCCGTCCGACAGAAGTAGGAAGCGGCATGTCGGCAGTGTAAATCGTGTAGAGAATAGGCCCTAGAACACTGCCTTGAGGAACGCCCGCAGTCATTTTACCAATTCTGGACTGATGTCCGTTATAGCCATTTACAACAAAAGTGCGATTTGTTAGATAACTTTCCAGGGTTTCAGGAGGTAGTACGGTAGCAGTTTAGCCAGTTTTAAAAGCAGACCGTGATGCCATACGCGGTCAAATGCTTCGCTGACATCAATGAAAACGGCAGAGCAGTATTGCTTTTTTTTAAACGCTTTTTGTATAAATTGCGTAACCCTAAACAGCTGCTGTTCCGTATTATGCTTTTCTGAACCCAAATTGGTGGGAGGGGACTGCTTCCTCAAAGTCCTTACTCTCAAACATTCTTCTCATGAGAAGCGCCTCAAATATTTTAGAAAAGCCAGCCAAAAGGCTGATTGGTCTGTAAGAGTTAACGTCATGATGACTTTTACTGGGTTTTTTAATCATAGAGATATACGCACATTTCCATTTTGATGGAAAGTGACCAAATCTTAATATACAATTGAAAATATACGTAATAAACATTACAGCCTTGTGAGGAAGCTTTTTAATTAGGCAGTTTTCGATTCTGTCACCCCCAGGTGCCTTTTTGTTCTGTAATAATTTGATCTCCTTGTAAGTTTCTGATGGCGCAATCGGCCTGAACCGCAATTCCGCAACAGGATGGTCTCCCCCATACTCCTCCCTGTGGAGCCATGTAGCCCTTGAAATTTGCCCTTTTTGTTGATAATCTCCTTTGCTTCAGAAAGTATACTGTCCCTGTACTCTATAGAGGTTGATAATTTGGGTTTAAACCTTTCCTCTAGATGATTAACAAATGCTTCAGTCTTTTCCTCGTTTGACTTTGTCCATACAAAGTTTCCCCAGCGTTGCCATTACCACCACAATTAGTTTCTTGTATTTAAGAGGCCAGTTAGGCTCCGGTTTTCTTTGAACCGGTTACTATCCTCCATAGCTTATGTCCTATAACGATCATTAGGATCGATATTATTAAGATCTTGTTATTTATTTTGATTTTCTCTTCTGCACAGATTTT